>NC_056733.1:1416606068-1416693568 GCF_019279795.1 Protopterus annectens | reverse complement strand
TAAAATATAAAATGCAGCAGAGAACATCAGGCTATGTAATAACATGGTTTTATTGTATATAAAAAGAAAAAATGCAGATTCTTCTGAAATAATTATACAGAATTACAAAAAATCTTAAGAGTAGTCCCTCACAGCAGGGACACAGTCTCTTTTAGTACATCTGTCTCTTTTACTACATCTCTCTGAGCTTCTCAGCAAACAACTTTCTTCTGGTTTTCCTTGGTAGAAAACATGTTAATTTTAATTCTAATTTTAATTCTGATGCCTTCTTCCAGGTCTTTCGTTATTCTAAAGTACTTCACCCAGAACCAAAGCTCTTAGCACAAGATCCCCCCACTGGAAGGCTAGCAAATCTAAACTGGATGACTTTAGCTTTCCTTTTTATATATCACTGACGGGATACATGAACCTAGAAACCAGGGAGAACCTGCATCAGTTTATACAGCAAGGTTCCTGCCTTTCATAAAGGAATAGATTTATTCAATATGAAATTTACTAACAAAATATACCATAGTTTTATAGACATTTATTTTATTTTATGGCAGTTTCACCTCCTTTTAATATACACTTGGGTGAAAGACACTACACTATTCTACACTAATCCCCAGCTTGAGATCCTCAGTTTCAGGCCCATGATATGGGCTGCAAGCTATCAGCAGTTTGGTCATGCTAGCCTGGCCTCACGGTACTGTGAATTTGAAGAGTTGTAAAGGGAGTGCCCACCTATACAGTATTGTGTTTTTGTTGTGCGACTGTCTAACAAAGCGGGGGGCATGCTCTGTTACTGACAACTCCAGGCTGAATAGGTAATATTATTTTAAAGAAACACCCACATAATTTCCAGTTATTCTCTATCAACAGTGGAATACATTGTTTCTGCCCTACTGATGACTCAGAAACATATAGGGTAATGTTCCCCAATCAAAAGCCCACTACAGCAGCCCTACCTCTTAAGCATTAGTATAGACATTAAAATACTTGCTAATATATGGAAATTATAAAAAAGATAGCACATAATATATCCTATAACTGCTTAAAAGTATTGTCTAATTCTAGTGTCAGCTTTACTTTAAGGGGCAACTTCCACTTTGTCAGATCACTAATGCAGCATATTGTTACAAAATAGGGTACAGATTCTTAAAATTAGTCAGCTAACCCGATGAATGCCATCACTTTCTTATTCTTACTTGGAATAGTCAAGTTTCCCAGTACCTCCTTGTTTTTCTTTCTGGGGCCTCCCAATCTCTTTACATATTTTAAAGCATAAATATTTTGCAAATGCCATGTCTAATGTGCTCTTGGAGGCACTGAAAGTCAACCATGCTTGTCTCATGGAATCTAGTATGACCAGTATATAAGTTAGATGGAATTCACAATCATGAGAGTGTGTAATGACATCATTTAGGCAAATATCAGCATAGGACTCTGCTGATTAATCACTAACAAGTCACAAAGGCACCATGCAGCTCAAAATAAAGAACAGTACACTGGAATAAGCCCTTATATTGAAAATGCTGTTTTTTTTTCCTCTGGCTTCATCTTATACTGATCTGCCAGAAGCCATCTATTTGGATTAATGTGGTCAAGAATCGTACCCTCCCCAGTCTTGCTATTAGTTCTTCAAACCCTGACATTGGATACATGTCACATTTTAAAATACTGTTCAACTACCTGAAATTATTACAGAACCTGATTGTTCCACCAGGTTTTGGGAATAACAATATTTAGCCATTACATTCACTTTTTGACTCCTCCTTTACCGTATATTAAGCATATTTTTGTTAATGGTATTCTTTCAGATTTTAAATTAACTGTTTTCCTGGAATGGTCTCAATATGATACAGAATCAGGTTTGTTCTACCAAGTAGTAATGCAAACATTTCATTGCTTTTTAAAAAAAACTCGTTTACTCATTTTTTCTTGCTTAGATAGTATATCATCTACCTCTACTGATGACAAAGAGGTCAGTTTCCTTTCATCACTAGAACTATCAGTTTCTGCCATTAAGCTAGCCATTCAGGTCTGCACTTCTTTCCATGATTTCAGGCCAGTGATATTATATATCTGTTCTGGACTTCTCTTAAAAGTTTTTTTCCATTCCTGTAGTTTGTATAGTTAAATCTTTTTACTATATTTAAATAGAGCCTGCCAGTTGGCCAAAAAATTATTGTCTGCTGTGACCATAAGCAAGACCTGTTCTCCAACTTTGAATTCTCTGGTCTTTGCATTTTTGTTATACAGCACTTGTACTATAGACTGGCTCTTTTCATATGATGGGCATTACCACTTTCAGCCTATATTATGTGTTGGTATTGTGGGCTACACAAATTTTAAATAGTGCTTTATCTTCTACCTAGGTTTGTGGTACTTCTCTAATGGCAAATAGAAGATACTGTTTACGTAGTTAGAGTTTTTGCTGTCTTCCTCAAAAACATTGCTCAGCATTTATTGTAATGTTCAGTCAAAATGCCTTGTTATGTTATCTATTTGGGGATAGCCCACTGAGATTTTGAATATTGCTGCATTATTCTGGATATAAATGGAGTACCCTGGTCAATGCATAACTCCCTAATTATAGATTTAGTATTAGACTTGCAAAGCAGAATAATCTCGAGGTACTTATTTGTATAATAAAAAAGTTATTGAAACCGATTCCTGTTTTTTTTTTGTTTTTTTACTAATGGCCATACAATGTCCACAGCAATATATTTATGGCACCTCTATTAAGGCACTGGAGTCAAATACTTTGTGAAGCTTGGATGAGGGTATTTCTTTAGACATTTGGGTGCAATCAGCGTAGAAGTTCTCAATTTCTTTTATTATATCTGGCTAATAAAACTTTACTAAGAAACTTGCTTTAGTTGTGTCCATTTCTGGGAATGCATCTGATGGATGACTATGTCCAAACCTCAGCAAAAGATTTCTGCAAGATTTGGACACTAACAACTGATGTATTACTTCAGCACTGATCTCAAATACTTTAAACAATAAACCATTTTGTGACTCAATGTATGAATACGAAAGTAGGAAGATTTTGCTCAGCTTCTATCAGTACACACCTAGATATATTTCCCTTGCTTTGCTCAAGGTGTAATTTTTACAGTGTGCCTTTCTTAAGTTTATCTAGCTTGCCTGAAGGGCAGCAAACACTGGATTTCCTTACAGTCAGTCTGTTGTGAGGGAGAAGGTACTGCCTCTTCTAGTCTGATGCATTAATTAAACATCTAACTGTTCTCTAAAGAAAGGCATATCACACCAATACTTGTACTGTCAGTTGCTATTTCGATCTTATTTTTATAGTGCCTTTCCTTTCTGAATGTAATTCATAAAACCCTAATTCTTCTCTTTAAGGTTCTGTTATTTTGGTTCAAGAGGAATATTATTATGATTCTTTTCAAATGTATTTTGTCTGTCAGTAGACACTGCCTTCTTTCTTGCTCTCCTTCTATTTCAGTGTGAGTGAGCACCACTTTCTCCGCTTCTTTTTCTTCCCTATAGTGTTCTTACTTTGAAAAAGACTTATCTTCAGCTTTATTCTTCCTTAATTATAGAAACATGACACCTAGAACCTTCTCTTACTTGAGGTTTATATAACATACTGACAGAAATGGGTTGAGTACTATCTGACCAGCTATTCCTTCTCTTTACACGTATTAGTGTAGTCTTTCTTAATGTTAGGTGTCTCCCCCTCAACACTCACCTGCTGCTTAGTATTCTCCATTTTCAGAGCTTTCTCTTTTAACTTGACAGAAGGTTCAGCATTCATGTCTGGTTGTGCATTTCCATACTTCTTAATTTTACTCTATTGAAATACACCCTTAAAGAGAGTGATTCTTGCTCTTTCATTCTGCTAGTCATTTCTGTTTCCTACTTTGCAACAGTTTCAGACTGAAATTACACTTCTATTCCCTGTTTTTTAACTATATAACTTCCTTCAAACCACTGATTCTGATCTTACAAGAAGCATTTCCCCAAGGTATGTACTAATATGGTTGTTTCAGGGAGGGGTTTGTTTTTTCTACCCTGTAACCTTTGCCAAGGTTTAGTACCAATGGAGCCTTTTAACACTATTCTTTGATCTTTGCTAGATAGATGTATTTTTATGAGTGTGTCTGGTGGCTGATCTACAATTTCTGGACTTTCATAGGTCCATAGGTAGGTACTAGGCTATCGACCTAAGGGCCTAAGTAAGCCTAGCCACCAAGGTTCCCAGGCTTATGCCACCCAAGAAAGTTAATTTCCTGTGCCCCTGTTGAGCAGAGCCACAGAAGTGATCCCCAGGGTGTATTTCCTATTTTCCATCCACTCATCAAGTTTCTTCTTGAAGGTTGCTAATGAGGAACTTAGCTTGACATAAATGGATAGCTTGTTCCAGAATATAGGAAGTCTCTGGGACAGGAATCTATCCCTCCAGCATGTCCTGTTTATTGTGGTGACAAGGTTTAGGTCCCTAGAGCATGTAGCTCAGAGGGATTGTGATTTATTTAGGTGTGGCATGTCCAACAGCTCTCTAACATAGCTTTATATGTTAGGCAGAGATCTCCTCAGAGTAGGCAATATGCTACAGAGTAAAGCTGGAGTTTTTTGAGACGGTCAGTGTTGGGTGTCTGTTTGAGGCCAGTAATCCTCTTTGTGAAGTACTTCTGTGACCTTTCCAGCTGCTGCAGTTGTCTTGTGAGGTACATTCCAAAAGGGGCGTTGTACTCTATAGTGCGCCTAATGAGTGCCGAGTAGAGGGGAACAATGACCTCTTTCTTCCTGGATGAGAACCTTTTGTGATGAGGTGTGCCACATAGAAGGATTTCCTGACTATTGTGGCGATGTCATTATCAAAGGAGAGACTACTGACCACCAAGGTCTCTTATCACACATTTGGCATTAAGTAGACTGCCGTTTATGTAGTAGTTCATGGTTACAGAGCTTTCACCAAAGGGGATGACAATGCACTTTTTGGTATTGAGCTTGAGGCCATGCCTCTGACACCAGGCATCTGTCTCAGTGAGGGTCTTCTGTAGGATGGCCTCATAATTTGGGGACTTGACTATGGCTCCTTGTTTGCAGTTATCTCTGAACTTCATTAGCCAAAGGCCTTCTGTGTTAGCCTGTACTTTTATTGAAGTAGATACCAAACAGGAGAGGTCCCAGGACTGAACCCTGTGATACTCCACTTGTCACTGGTTTGAAGTCAGATTTGGAGTCTGCAACATTTACAGTGTGGGTTCTGTTAGTAAGCCAGTTGGCAACCCATCTTGTGACGTAGGGATTTATACCTAGTTTAGTGAGTTTAGCTATAATTCCAGAATGGGGGATGGTGTCAAAAGCCTTGACAAGGTCAAGATAGGCTGTGTGAACCACCTTACCCTCATCTATGGCTTTGGTGACTGCCTCAAAGAAGTCAATCAGGTTCAGAAGGCATGATCTGCCTTTCACAAACCCGAACTGGGTGGTGTTCAGAGTTTGGAGGTTACCAATGTATCTGGTTCTTCTCTCTCTACTCTGATAATATGATTTAACAAGAATTGATATTCTTTCTATTGTGTTTCCAAAACTTTAAACTGCAGAAAATATTTCACTGTTATTATATGTTAAATTGGTAAAACACGAAGTAAGAAATAAACAACTCCAGCAGATGTTATGCAGGATATAAATATTTTTAATTTTAAGTCCTTTTGTCCATATAACAACAGACTTTTACAGAACACAAAGTGCACAGAACTACCTGTTTATGTAGAGTAATAAGTTAAGTCCTGTGATACTACTATAATCAAGTGATGAAAAATAGATACTTACATTAAAAACATGTCTTACAAATGAAAAAAAAATAGTGGAAAGCATCCAGTATACTTTAATTTATCATGCTTACTCTATAAAAACATTCAGATCCTTTTACCCTAAGATGTTTACACCATAAAACATTACTAATTGAAAAATAATCATTCAAAACCAGGAAAAACATCTGCTACCAACATAATTTGCCAAAATAATTCTTTATTTTATCATCTATTTGCCACTTGTCACCTTTTTCTGTCAAAAAAACTTTTCCAAAATAAAAATAAGCATATAAAACATTTAAATAAAATTTTATGTTCGACAGGAACATTTTTTTTCATAGAATATTCATACTGGTGTATTCTAATCCTTAATTTGTTAGCTGTCTTCCCCACATAAAAGCTAGGGCAGAACATATTTAAAACCAGCAGTGTCACAATCAAAGCATCCATTTGAAGTTAAAATTGTATCACACATCATAACACATTTACATTTGTGAATGTATTTATTTTGTTTGCATCTACCACAATGATGCATGTCAACAGGTTTTGACACTACTACTTCCCTCCAACATTTGTTTGATGGTATTACCCTTTCTAAAATAAAATATAGGTTGTGAGCCTAATTTACCATTAAAACCATTGACAAAATCACAAATATGCAAGTAGCAAGACAGAATGTTATGACTATGGCTTTGGCCAGTTGAAAAATGCAAATACATTGCTTTGTGAAAATCTAATCCCTTTCATTTAATATTAGTAGAGACTAAGCCATTTTGTAAAATGTGAGCAAAAGATTTAGATCTCTCAGACAAAACATAAATCATAATATAATCTACAAGTTGGGCAGGATACTGACTAGCCACTGAAAGTTGTTTTAAAAGTTATTTTTGCTGAAAAAGAAAATACACTCATCAGACACTGAATGGGGCAATCCAGCAAACTGACCCATCACTTCTTCCAACCAGGAAGATTGCTAAAAGCAAACATAATCATTACTGAATGTTGGTTTTCTAAAATGACTGAACTTAAAAAAGTCAGTGTCAGCATTTTTGTAAATGACAAAATCTAAAAATAGTTGATTCATTAGGAACATCATACAAAAATTAAAACAAAAAAGTCAGTATCAACCAAAGAAACATTGTTTGAGGTTTTTCACATTTCCATTTTCCACAGCTTATGCATAATCCAGGTATTCCAAATAAACTCGCAGCATGTTTGAATAATGTACTTTTAAATGCAATATATTTCTCCCAATGGCATTAAATCAAGATTGGCAAAACTGTGAACAGAAGCTATTCCTATCGTGAAACTTGAATTCTGCTGAAATAATTCACCTTCAGACATGAAAAAATATTAATTAGTATCAAATCCATTAGGTTCATAGGTTCATAGGTTCATAGGTTGGTACTAGGCTATCGGCCCTAAGGCCTATGCAAGTCTAGACATAACAATTCCCTGGAAATTTTTTCCCACAATATTTACTTCTCTGGGCCCCTGTCTAGCAGGGTGACTGACATGATCCCCGGGGTGAATTTCCTATCTCCCATCCTATCATCAAGGTTCCTTTTGAAGAGGGTCAATGAGGTGCTCTGCTTGACATGTATGGGCAGTCTATTCCAGAGTATGGGGAGTCTCTGGGTCAGGAACCTATCCCTCCAGCATGTTTTGTTCATTGTGATGATAAGGTTTAGATCCCTGGAGCGTATGGCTCTGAGAGATTGGGATTTCTTTAAGTGGAGCATGTCCAACAGCTCAGGGTTTGACATGGCCTTGTATATTAAGCAGAGATCGCCTCTGAGTAGACGATATGCCACAGAGTATAGCTGGAGTTTTTTTAGACAGTCAGCATATGGCAGATGCTTTAGGCCTGTGATTCTTTTAGTGAGGTATTTCTGTGGCCTTTCCAGCTGTTGCAGATGTCTTGTGAGGTACATAGCAAATGAGGCATTATACTCTATAATGGGTCTAATGAGGGATGAGTACAGTGGGACAATGACCTCCTTTTTTCTGGATGAAAAGCCCTTAGTGATGAGGTGTGCCACGTAGAAGGATTTCCTGACTGTTGTGGCGATGTAGTTATCGAAAGTGAGACCACTGTCCACTTGTGTCCCTAAGTCTCTCATCACACTTTCGATGTTTAGTGTCCTGCCACCTATGTGGTAGTTTATGGGTACATGTTTTTTTCCAAAGGGGATGACTATACATTTCTTGGCATTAAGCTTGAGCCCATGGCTCTGGCACCAGGCATCTGTTTCTGTAAGGCCCTTTTGTAGAATATCCACATCATTTGGGGATTCAATAATGGCTCCCAGTTTGCAGTCATCTGCAAACTTTGTTAGCCAGAGTCCCTTAGTGTTGGCCTGTACTTCAGAGAAGTAGATGCCAAACAAGAGTGGTCCCAGGACTGAACCCTGAGGTACTCCACTTGTCACTTGTCTGGAGATGGATTTGGAGTCGGCTACTTTTACAGTCTGGGTACTGTCAGTAAGCCAGTTGGCAACCCATCGAGTGATGTAGGGATTTATGCCCAGCTTAGTAAGTTTATCTATGATTCCAGAGTGGGGGATGGTGTCAAAGGCCTTGGTGAGGTCCACATAGGCTGTCTGGACCTCCTTACCCTCGTCCACAGCTCTGGAGACCGATTCAAAGAAGTCAATCAGATTCAGGAGACAAGATCGGCCCTTCACAAACACAAACTGGGTGGGGTCCAGTGTCTGGAGGTTGCCAATGTCTTTGTTTATAAGTTCCATGATAATGCCTTCCATGCCTTTGCAGATCAGGCTTGTCAGACTGATGGGATGGTAGTTCCCAGGATCCAAGGTGGATCCTCCCTTGTGGATCGGGATAACTGTAGCTGTGCGCCACTCAGTGGGCACGAAGCCTGAGTTGAGGCTATGATTAAACATGACACTTAGGTGGGGTGCCAGTTCATTTTGCAGTTCATATAGTACACAGCCTGGGATTTCATCTGGTCCCATGGATGCTGTATTCTTAGCTTTGGAGAGTGCTGTTTCTACCTGTGTGGCTGTGATTATCGGAATTTGGCAATCTTTTGGTATTGAGATGGGCCCTTTAGGGGGAAAGAGGGGAGTGAAGATGGCACTAAATCGATCTGCCAGGATATTGGCAATATCCTTGGGATCAGTATATTTAATGCCATTCTGTTGTAGCTCAGAGCAGATCTGAGCATTGCCATTTAGATTCTTGACATAACTATAGAATGCCTTGTGGTTGTCTTTGGAATCTTTGGCAATTTTATTTTCGTAACTAGCTTTTGAGGATTTTATGAAGGATCTCAGCTTCTTACTAAGGCTGGTGAGGGAGTTTTTTGCATCCTGGGATTTTCCTCTTTTCTGCAACCGTTTCTTCCTTCTGTTGTATAGTTTTTTTATAGCAGGGGACCACCAGATTGGCTTCCTTTTTTTGGAGAAGAGCATCTTGGTTCTGTTTGGGATGGCACGATTCATGCACGAGTGGATGTCCTCATACAGTGCTTTAGTGTAGGATTCTGCAGTCGAACTTCCAGATCCCGTCTGCATGGGTGTTGTGAAGTTTGTCACGTCTGACTTCAGTAGCATGAAGTTGGCTTTGGAGAAGTTTTTTAAGGAGGTTTCCTTACTGGGGGTTGGGGGTGGGATGTGGATGTCAAGGGTGATTTGCTTATGGTCAGACCTGACCAATGAGGGGGTGACCACTGGTGTGGAGCATCTATCTCCCATGTTGGTAATGACCAGGTCTAGGATATTGGAGCCCCTGGTGGGACAATGGATTAATTGATCCAGGGTGTTGCAATTTATGAATTCCAAGAACCGTTGGGAAAAGGAGTTGGTACCCAAGTAGTTTTCCCAATTAATGGCAGGGTAGTTGAAATCACCTAGTATTAGGGTGTCTGGTTGTATCTTAATATTTTCCAGTATGTTTAGGAAGGTGTAGTGAGAATCTTGGGGTATGGTGGGGGATCTGTAGCAAGCTACAATTTGGATTGCAGTCTTACCTAGAGAATAAACCAAATCCACATCTTTTCTTACCAAGATTATTTTTTATCCAATAAGATATTTCTAAAGCATTCCATATCCATATTTTGTGGAATGACTGTAAACAAAGTCTGAATACCTGCAGAGACCAAATAGTACTGGCAGAATGTTTTTAGAATGCAAAATATCCACAGCATGTCATACATCCATTAATAGTTGAGGAAATAACTCCAAAATACCATTAAGTTTCTGATTTACAAATATAATCTTATAGTTGTATCATGCCAATCTTTATGTATTTTAGGAATACCAAAAATATAAGGTACTACAGGATGACTAACAGTCAAAAAATCAAACTTGAATAAATAACTTGTTCCAAGGAAAGATCATGAAGAAATAAATCAATTTTATTTTAAACAACATTCATCTCTTTCCTGGAAAGACAGTATCCTGATGAAGCAAAGAAAGCTTCTTTATACTATACAAGAATTAATTCATAATAACAATGCCTCAACCTTGTCTGGTTTAATTATGCAAAGTATATTATCATTAGACAATTGCTATAAGAGCTTACATTCATTGGTAGTGAGGCTGTAAAATCTAAAGTTTTTTTTTGTCAGCTAATACAGCTCTAATGTCTTTCTCTACTAACTTTAAAAAAATTTCAAAGCTGTGTGAAGAGGTGGATTGTATATACTGTGTCATTGAAGCACTTCATTATAAAGCAAATCAGACAGTAACAAAGCTACCTTAAGTGTATGAATGTAAATCTTGAGCTCTGTTAGCATTTCAGCAGCACACTGTTCTCACTGGAAATAAACTAAATCCCTTTATAAGTTTCATAATTACAAATATCAAACAAATTATTTGAACAATCTTTTATATTAGACCATATAACATTTTTCAATCAAATTCAAAGTTGTTCAATTCAACCTCACAGCAGGATTACGTGAATGATTCTAGTGTCATGAATCATTGGGTTGTTGTTCCAGTATGGATTATAACTCCTTTGGGCATGATTTCTTATCTATTCAGATCTCATTAATATAGCTGGATCTAAAAAAATATCTCCACTGTCATTTGTTAGAGAGGATGGTGCAGTCTCTTGATTAAATTTGTCCAAGGTATCTAAAGGTTATCTAGAAGAACATTTTGAAACATTACTTTGGTAAAAAAAAACTTCTCTGTAACTTGGCCAGTAAAACATTTGACAAGAAGAAAAAGATCTGTCTTATTGTTGGCATGTTCTTGTTTATCTCCATTCAATTTTTTCATTTACCGAGACTTATTCAAAGCAAACTGTTCATCTACCTTAGAAAAAATACTCCTGCATTCATTATGATGAATGGAAAATGCCAAATCTTCTTCTATAGAAGAATTAAGTGAAATAATTACTTTGTGAAAATCATCCATAAGTCTTTTATTGTGTTTAAATAATATTTCTAAAAAGTCTGTACCAATTCTGTTATAAAAGGCCACCAATTCACTATGTAAAAGAGACCCAGCAATAGTCCAATTTGGAAACTTAAATAAATGCATTCCCTTAGGAATAATACTATTTATTTATTGACATTTCATTAAATAAATAAATAATGCTAGCCTTAATACATTCAATAATATTGAGTATCAAGCTGAAGTGTCTTAAATTTAGAGATCCACTTTTTAAACAAATCCAGTTGCTTAACTAGTGAGTGGCCTCAAATGGAGAAGACAATGGGCCGGATTCACGAAGGCTTGCACGGAGTCTTAGAGTAGAGTAAGAGTCCATGCAGCCATCATTTCCGATGAGCGATCCAGGAACAGCCTGTAGGGGCGTGTAAGAGAGCTCCTAAAATGGCTCTTACACGGACAGGGCTGGGATATGCAAATTACCTCAATTGCAGGTGAAAGGCATGCAAATGAGGTAGATTTGCGATTCAGGAAACCCAAACCTGTCCGAGTAAGAGCAGTGTTATTTGCAGAAATGTACTCAGTTGATAACTGAGTACCGTTCTGCAAATAGCAAAACATGGGAGTATGTACTTTCTTTTCGAATTAGAGAATTAACTGGCATACAACAGTAGTTATTGCAATGTATTCCTATGGCTTTCCTATTTTCCCTTTACATTCACTCATTGTAATGCATGTTATATTTCTTTCAGCACCAAGTTATTGTATATTTGCTGTGGTGTAGTGGTACATCATGGAGACTGGTGAGTCCAAGGTCCCGGGTTCAAGACTGACAAGGTTTTTTATTTTGCTGCTGAGCAGTACAAGGGCCTTGTCATACAGAGTGACTAAGGCACTTTTAAGCAGTTGTAAGTGGGTTTGCGCGGGTTTGCGCTACACTTAGCAATGCTTAGCTAAGTGCACACAAGCTCACACTCGTGCACCCCTGCTAACTACTGCTTAAAAGTGCTTACTCCTGCTAATTTCCTTTAAAGAAAAGAAAATGGGGAGATAGGAAAGTGGTGAAAAAAGGGGCACAAAGAGGTAAAGACAGTAGGGAAACCAGCTCGGGATGTGCAGGATGGGTGTAGGGAAGGTCCATAGCTGCCCATTTCTTTACCAGCAACAGCTGTGCATATGTTTGAAATTTGGTGTGAAATTTGAAACCTTCCACCCCTGAGAGAGGGGTGAGGACAACAAAATATGTTGTACTGCCAATTAGAATTATCAGTTTACATGTCCAGCGGACATGTGTGCGAATTGGGCAGCTATGTATGGTGCGTAATTTTTTTGTGGGAACAGATTACCCTTTTTTTTATTTTTTTTTTCAGGTGAGAGTGGAATGTGAGGTAGAGGAAGTAGGTATATTTGGGGAGGTAGGTTGGGGAGGTAAACAGACAAGACAAACAAAATGCATACAGGGGTGGAGTTTGACACATGGGGTGGGTGAACACAACTGACGGGGAAGGATGTTTGGAAATCGCAAGCCCATGAGCCCACAGATGGTAACAGTGGAACTGAGATCCCCACCCATGGGCAGTCACCACTGCATCTTCACAGCCCGAGGGTGGTTGTGCTGAGGGCTGTGTAGGACGGGCAGGCTCACCTGAGAGACGCGCCACTCTCACCTCGAGCTGGCTTAGGGGATCAGCGACTGAACACTGGATCTCCCTATGCACCACAGCCCGGACCCTAGCAAGGGTGACAGGTGGCCCTCCTCCGCCCACGCTTGCACGGGGGGATGAGCCCCATTCCCTGCAGCACTTCCACCTGAAGGTGGCATAGGACCAACGGAGGAGGGGAGCCCGGACTGGGCACCAGAGCCGCAACCGAGGAGGGACAGGTGGGTCCGCTGGGGCCAGCCTTCCCATACGTTCTGTGATTAGGTGTGTTTAATTACAACATAAACAACAGCATTCCAGATTAGTTGTAACAGCATGCAGTAATAGTTCTCATTAACCCAACACACCAAGGTTCCAACAGTTGAATAGCAAGCATAACACATGCATATATTGAACGACAGTGGATATTCCAACAGCATGCAGGGATGTTTGGTAGCAACAGGCCACCACGAACGTGGTGTTTGAACAGGGCACATGCATCAACAGCAATGTAAGTATTTGTAAAACAATAGGACATATGTCCCAACAAATATTTAAGATTACACATGCCCATTGAGGTGTGGAATTGCATGGTTTATGCACGTACGGTAGGGTGTAGAAAAAACCTTGGTTAACATCCTATAATAACCTTTTAGTCTACACTACATTCCCAGTGACTGCAAGTGTATATCCCCTAACTGTATTATTACACTTGCCACCATACATTAGGTTATGTCATGGGTTTGGCTAGTTCAATATATGCCTGACCTATATCTGACATACTAACTGTCCAGGATGCAGATGTTACTGCTACATATTTCTTGTTTGCATTTATATTTCTTTATCTACATATCTGGGATGTTTTCACATAACATTTTCACTTCGATTTGTACAGAACCCTGCATTTCTTGACACACACTCACATTTCTGGTGAATAATTACATGCTACACGTGTGACATGTTTACTTATTCATGCCAGCCAGTAACTGACTATTGTGGACTGTATATATGTTTCACAGCTACTAGTACTTCCATCACCCACTTTATATGGGACTGCATAACTCTGTGTTTCCAGCACATTTTCAAACAGTACTGTTCGTATAATGCAAGGGTACAACAACATTTCAGACTCTGTGACACAGACACACTCTGGGTTGTAGACCTTTATTAATGACATTGCACACTTTTCCACAGGCTCACTCTTTTATTTGTTTTAACAGTGTTTATGGCAGACATGTTCAAGACATATTATACCTTTATTAATAAGGTAGAACAATCTTTTTTCAGGCTAACTTACTTATGTTATATGACAGTGCCTGCAGAGATATTATTCCAGACATATGTTACCTTTCTTAATGGGTTACTACACTCTTTTTCTGCCTCTCTGACGTTTTTATCTGACAGTATATGCAGAGGACTTATTCAAGCAATTCTATGACTGTTTTATTGAACTACAACACTTTCTTTCATGCTCTTTCCCATATTTTATATAACAATACATGCAGAATAATCACTAACCTGCATGGTGGTGCAGCCTTAGCAACCTATCAGCATAGGCTTGCTGATTCGTAGCATGGTCACCTGCAGCTGTAAAGTAAATGAAGGGATATTGAGACATACCTATCCCTTATACATACTCCATTATCAATTCTTACATACTGCATTCCATGGCTACATACTCAGTTGTGGGGCATTCTGCATTCCATGGGCCTCCTGTATCCACTGGTTCAGGCGGTCCTGCTTTCATCTCTTCAGGTCTGCATGGTGGTGATGGACGTGCTCACCAGTCCGAGGAATGCCTGTGGCACTGGTGAGGTCACGAGCTAACCGGTTCCAAGCCTCTGCCTTGTACTCCATCCCTTGGAACTGGCCCTGCAGGAGTCTTGACTCGTGATGGTGGACAAGGAGCCAAACCATGTATTTGGACTCCTCGATGCCCCAACGTTGCACTCAGAAGCATGAACCCTCTCAAGCACCTGCCATTCTGACTGCAAATGTGAGCTACAATCAGTTATTTATTTATTTATCATTTGTTGTCCGGGAAAGTCCGACTAGGTTCCACAGAGCCTGTGTATTCCCGCCTATGGGGCTTAAATATGCCGTATTTCCCACACTTTTTTGTGATTGGCCATTTTGTAAAATTCTCGGCTGACTGCAGACATGCTTAGTAATGGTTAAACTACCATTCGTAAGTTTATGAATGTTAATAGTGGCTGCTTCCCCTATGTTGTCATGGCTTAGTGGTTCTGTACTTTGATTATGATGCAAAGGGTCCTGGGTTCAAACCTTGTCATTCTTTTATTTTAATACTGTCTAGACAGGGTAGGGGGTGTGGCTGCGTTTAAGCAACTTAGCTCTACATTGCTCCACGGTGCCCTATGGTGCCCTGGTTGGCGTGGCGCACACGTCCACACAAACACATTGCGCTGGGTAAAGTGCTTTAAAACTTTGGGCAACTCTATTGCACTGGGTAAAGCACTATTAAACTATGGGCAACTCTGTTTAGCTGGGTGAAGTGCTATTAAACTATGGGCAACTCTGTTTAGCTGGGTAAAGAGCTATTAAACTATGGGCACCTCTGTTTAGCTGGGTAAAGCGCTATTAAACTATGGTCACCTGTGTTTAGCTGTGTAAAGCATTGCTTAACAGCAGGCTATTATATATCTGGGTCCTTTAAAAATATATATTTTGTTCACTGATACATTGGCCATGTCACTGCTTTTAATAAAATTTTAATCATATATGTCTGGTATTATTTCAAATACTGATTTAAAACATAGATAAGAAGGGGAGTGGTGGGACTCAAACCGTGAACGCCTTCTCTTCGTGCATACGCTCTACCACTCCACTATTGCAATTTAGTGTGATTTGCATAAACATTCTTTCTTATGCTCTTCCATGTCAGAATTGCTAACTCTACCTAAGCAATGGGCACACCCGCATACACACACGCAAATACGGGCAGCTATATCGCGGATTTAAAAAAATAATAATTATTATTTACTTTATATAAGTGTGATGGGGGTTTACAGTGTCAGGGAGTGTGGTGTTGGGTGCAAGTACATTTGAGCGAACTCGCTCTTGTGTGTTGACATTATGTGTTTTAAAACCTTGCAGGGGCGTGCACATTTAGACTGCTTGACAGTCGGACACGCCCCCTGCTTTCCTACTCAGTCCGTGTAATAGTTACGGTTGAGTCAGCGTGCCCTCATGAATATTCATGGCATGCTGACGTCAAACCGTTCAACTGCAGTCTCCGAGTAAGACTTATTAAGTCTTACACGGAGGATTAGTGAATCCGGGAGAATGACAATAAAGATGGGCCACATTCAAATAACTGGAAACATTAACTGTAGTAGAAGGATGGAAAGTGTTAACTGGTTTAGAAGCTACAACTTCAGCAAATATTTTTGTTATTAAAGGCTGTATATAAATTATAGAATTATGTGATGCATTATCCTGCACTGAAGAAATGACATACTGTGAAAGCTAAAGTAGAACAGTAAGATTTAACGGAAAGACAGTAATGCCGGAAATATCTTTTTGATTAACGGACACCAAAATTTCCATGCCATTCTCAATCAAATGCATCAAGCTTTTGGGACCAAAGACAAATGGCTGATAAACCACTAAGGACCACCACAGCTGTCTGCTTTGAAACCAAAAACAAAGAAATAAACAACTCCAGCAGATGTTACATGGGATATAAATGTTTTTGATATCAAATGCCTTTATCTGTATAACACCAGACTTCTTCAGAATACAGACTACATAAAATGGCCTGTCTAAAGAGTGCAGCAAATTAAGTTAAAATAATACTATAAACTTTCATTTAGCATGTTTAGCTTATAAGAACATTCAGATAATTTCACCCTATCATATTTATACTGTAAAACACTACTAACTGAAAGACCATCATTCAAACCAGGAAATCAATCCAACTACAAAACAATTTTTTCTTTATTTAATAATCTACTGTGTCACTCAACACCTCTTTCTGTCAAAAATAAAATAAAAATAAATAAATAAATGGTACATGTATTAACATTTTTACATAAAATCATGTTTGGCAAGATCATTCTGGATTTTTTTCATAGCATATTCATGCTGGTATAAAATTGATTTCCTAGCCAAGTAAATCACACCAGCAGTTTTAAAATCAAAGTTGGGTGACACAGTAACAAGATGAACTGCTTTTTCAAATGTAATGCACACATACTGTGATTTTATAAGTGTAAAACTAGTACCTGTATCTAGCAGCCCCTGCAGCTAGATGCAGGGGCTGATAGATACAGATAATATCTAGCAGCCCCTGCAGCTCCTTGCCATCAGTTGAGGCACTGAACTTAATTAACTCTACAGAAGCACAACAGCAAAAGACTATCGCAACTGTTTTTACAGACAACATATCACATTCAAGACCATTAGTAGCAATAACAGAGTAACCATTACTAGCACAAAACTAGTTCTATGGCCATCTTCATTCTTTCACATTTAAAATAAATGTCTGCAGCTGATATTTTCAGTTTATCAGAATTTGACACATAGGTTTAGATTGTTCATTTCTAAACATAGCTTCATTACATAGCAATCTCTCTACCACTACAATATTTTCAGCATCTTTAGAGTCTGTTTGAAACACCCAATTTCATAAAAAAGCAGGCATGAAGTAGGTTTTCCTACATGTATTAATATATGGCACCACTACAATATCTTCAGCATCTTTAGAGTCTGTTTGAAACACCCAATTTCATAAAAAAGCAGTCATGAATTAGGTTTTCCTATATTTATTAATATATGGCATTTCTGAGAGTTTACTTTTTATATTTTTAACCCCCAGGATTGTGTCATAATTTACATACATATTTTCAATTATATAATTATATGCTTACTGTATTCTTAGGAGAAAATATCCACCTATCAAACTTGTAAGCTTATATCTTCAGAAGTAAAGCAAGCTCTAACAATCCCTTTTTGGTTTAAGTTTTTTTTTGCTTTTTTGGTGTCCTGATATCCATTTCATGTCCCCCAATAACTTGGCTGAGTGGATTGTAGTCCAGTCATTACTGTTCCATCCTTCCTGGTGAGTATAACACTCAAAATCTACAAGATACACCTTGATATCCTCCCTGGCTGGTTATCTCACTGGTAGAACTGTCTTTGGAAATGCCATGGATTTAATGACTGCCACCATCTTCTAAGATGCAGCAGCAATGATTCATGGCAGTTGCTCTGAGGGCACCATCTTGGTTGAAAGACAAACCCAGGTACACTCCACACAAAAGCTCACAGCATACACTACATGACTGTTTTCATTTTAAGTGACATAGATTTGTTTTATCAGGTCTGCTCATAGCACACATTGTAGGAATGTGGTTTATCAAGTTAGAGAAATAAGCCCAAACAAATTAACTTTTTTGCAGGCAGTAGGACGGTATAAATATATTATAGATAGATAAATAGGTAGATTTGTTTTATCAGCTCTGCTCACAACACACATAATAGGAGTCCAGTTTCTCAAGTTAGATAAATATGTCCAAAAAATATATATTTTTACAAGCAGTAGAAAGGTATATGTAAACTATATATATATATATATATATATATATATATATATATATATATATACACACACACACACACACAGATATATATATATAAATATATGTATATATATATATATATATATATATATATCTGTGTGTGTGTGTATATATATATATATATATATATATATATATATATATATATATATATATATATATATATATATATATATGGATTCCTATTACAAGAACGAAAGTTCACTACTTCGAACTTGTAATAGGAAGCCTCACTTCTGCAAATGTTCAATTTAACGAAAGTGAACTTTTGCGTAAGTGCACTTCACCAAAAACACCGCAGCACAGTGGAAGAAATAAAAAACAAGCTATGTCCTCCACTATGGTGCAATAGTCACAGACCTTAGTATTAGGGCACGGGTTAGGGTAAGGGGATAGTTAGTAAAGCTATCCCCTTACCCTAACCCATGCTCTAACCTTAAGGTTCGTGACAATCGCACCATAGTGGAGAACATTGCGATGTCCTTCACTGCGCTGCAGTCGTCACGGACCTTAGAGTTAGGGCACGGATCATGGTAAGGGCTATCCCCTTACTGTGACCCATGTCCTAACCCTAAGGTCCATGAGTACTGCACGGACGTTCAGTACAACACCCGTTCTTTGTACTGAACTTCGCTTAAGTGCACTTTCGATTAAGTGCACTTTCACTGCAGTAGGCATTCCATGCACTATTTCGAATTAGTGAAAATTCGATCTAGTGTATGGAACCCATATACATATATATATATATATATATATATATATATATATATATATATATATGGATCTATGTTGATAGATCAAAAGTACGTTTAAGCGAAACATACATGAGCGAACTTACTTTCGCAAAAGTGCATTTTATCGAAAATGCACTTTCACGAATAAAAAAAAAGAAAACACGGGAAAATACCTAAACAAATAAAACACTACTCATGTAGTGCCCCCCACACCCCCCTACTTTAATATTCTTATCGCACTACAGTGGGAAAAAGGGAATATTCCCTTATCCCCGCTGTATCCTAATCTTAGCAACAGTTTGCTTAGTTGTACAATCAACACTACATGCTGATGTATATATGTATATTTATTTATTTATTTAACATTTGTTGACTGGAAAAGTCCGACAAGAGCAGAGCCTGTTTTCAGCAGAACTCCAGGGGGAAATGTTCCAGATGCAATTCTTTGGAATGTGGGAGAAAAACAGAGTACTCGCTGGATACCCACGTGAATGCGGAGAGAACATGCAGACTCCGAACAGATGGCACCCCAGCCAAAAAGCGAACTGGAAAACCTCTTGCTGTGAGGTGATAATGTTAACCTCTGCACCACTGCGTGCATTCTATAAGTATAAATATATATAAATATATATATAATATATAAATAAATATAAATAGGTATATGAATATATATAAATATAATATATTTAAATATAAATATAATATATATAAATTTAGAAGTCTAAATCTCAAGATGCATTTGCTCGAAGCACTCCTCAAAATGGAGAACATCGACATTTGTGCTGTAAAAGAGACCTGGTTTAAAGCAGCAGAAGCACCCCTGCATTACCAGGCTATAACTCATTCCACACCTTTCGACCCCAAAACATGGACCAAAGCTCCAAAGGTGGTGGTGTCTCCATATTCATAAAGGATATGCACACCTCCAAACTAGTAGCCCAGCATAATGCATCTGAGATACTTCAGGTACAACTAAAATTGGGTAAGACAGCGATTCAGGTTGTAGTCTGCTATAGGTCCCCAACCATGTCCCAAGACTCTCACTCCATGTTCCTAAGCACCCTGGAAACTATTTGGGTCCAATCTAACACTTTCACACTAGGTGACTTCAACTAGCCCTCCATCAACTGGGAAAACTACTCATGCACCAATACACTGGTCCAACGCTTCCTGGAATTCATCAATTCCAATACCCTAGACCAGCTCAGTCTTACCCCCACTAGAGGAAGCAACATCCTTGACCTGGTTATTACTAACATGGGCAACTATTACTCTATACCAATAGTCAATTCCTCCCTGGTTAGATCCAACCACAAACTAAACACCATGGAAATCCACATCTCACCCACAATGTACACAAAGGTAACCACCTTGAAAAACTTCTCCAAAGCTGACTTTGGGCTCCTAAAATCAGAGGTGGCTAACTTCACGGCACCCATGTCAATGGAAAATAGATGCATGACTGCTGAATCATACACCAATGTACTGTACAAACACGTAAATAAATGCATGGAACTAGCCATACCCAACAGAACCAAGATGCTCTCCTCCAAAAAAAGGAAGTTAATCTGGTGGTCCCCTGCCAGGAATAAACTCTACAACAAAAGAAAGAAACAGTTTCAGAAAAAGTTGAAGCCCCAAGACAGGAAAAACTCCCTTATTAGCCTCAACAAAAAGTTGAGATCCCTCATCAAACACTCTAAAGCCAGCTATGAAGGCAGAATTGTGGCAGACACTAAAAACAACCACAAAGCTTTCTATAGTAACATCAAGAATCTCCACGGCAATACCCAGGTTTGCTCTGAGTTAGTGCAAAATGGTATCTCCTATACTGAGGCGACAGATAATGCCAACATACTGGACGACAGATTCAATGCCAACTTTACCCCTCTCTCCCCCACTAAATGACCGATCTCAATACCGGAGGAATGCCATGCACCCAGCATTACTGCAGCACAGGTTAAAGCTGCATTGTTCAAGGCCAAGAATACAGCTTCCATGGGACCCAACAATATCCCTGGATGTGTTCTACATGAACTATAAAGTGAACTGGCACCGCACCTCAGACTTTGTCCCTACCAAATGGTGCACTGCTACAGTCATCCCTCTCCATAAAGAGAGAGCAACTAAAGACCCTGAGAATTATCACCCCATTAGCCTGATGAGTCTGATATGTAAAGCTATGGAGCGCATCATCATGGACCTATTTAACAAGGATATAGGGAATCTCCAAACTCTAGATCCCAAGCAATTTAGTTTTGTGAAAGGTAGGTCATGCCTGCTCAACCTGGTTAACTTCTTTGAGTCAGTCATCAGAGCTGTGGATGAGGGCAAAGCAGTTCATACTGCCTACCTCAGTATGACCAAGGCCTTTGATACCATTTCTCACTCAGGAATTATTGATAAACTCCCCAAACTAGGCATCACCCCTATATCACTAGGTGGGTTGCAAACTGGCTCATAGATAGAACCCACAGTGTGAAAGTAGTGGACTCCAAGTCAGACTGACAACCAGTCACAAGTGGAGACTCACAGGGATTGGTTCTGGGTCCTCTCCTGTTTGTATTTACTTCTCTGAAGTCCAGGCCAACATGGAGGGACTCTGGCTGACCAAGTTCACAAATGACTGCAAATTGGGAGCCATTATTAACTCTCCAAGTGATGTAGACATCCTACAGAAAGGCCAAAATGATACAAATGACTGGTATTGAAACCATGGCCTTAAGCTTAATGCCAAAAAATGTGTCATCCCCTTTGGAAAAAACTCACTTCCCACTAATTATCACTTCGATGGGAGCCCACTGAATACTGAAGGCATTATAAGAAATCTGGAGACATAGGATGACAGCAACCTCTCCTTCAACCACCATATTGACACTGTGGTCAGAAAGTCCTTCCATGTGGCACATCTCATTACCAAGGGTTTTGCAACCAGGAAGAAAGAGGTCATCATCTTTCTTTTCTCTTCCCTCATTAGGCCAGTCATCGAGTATAATGCCCCATTTGGTATGTACCTTACTAGACATGTGCAACAGCTGGAAAGGCCACAAAAGTACCTCACGAAGAGGATCCTGGGCCTTAAACACACATCCTACATGGAAAGACTCAAAAAACTCCAGCTATTCTCTGTCTCATTTCATCTACTAAGAGGCGATCTCTGCTTATCTTACAAAGCCATGTCTGATCCAGCTCTGTTGGAAATGCTACATCTAAAGAAATCCTAATCCCTCCACACCACATGCTCCAGAGAGCTCAGCGTAATTACCACAATCAACAGGACATGCTGGAGGGACAGTTTCATAACCCAGAGACTGCCCATGCTCTGGAATAGACTTCCTATACATGTCAAGCAGAGCACCTCACTGGCCTTCTTCAAGAGAAATCTTAATGAGTGGATAGGAAATAGAAAGATCACCCCGGGGATCACTCCAGTGGCTCTACTTGATAGAGGCACTGGGAACTAATGTCAGGCGGCATGATGCCAAGGCACTTCTAGGGGCTAGGCTTATAAAGGCTCTAGGGCCATTAGCCTAGTACACACCTATGAACCTATGAACCTATATATAAATACATATATATAAAAACACAAATTACAAACCAAAAATATCTAAATCTAAAATATCTAAACTGAAAATATCAACAAAATCTAACCACATCCAAAAAACAATGCTTTTATGGGGGGAAGCCCCTTGCACCCCCATACCCCCTGCTAATTATATATATATATATATATATATATATATATATATATATATATATATATATATATATATATATATATCCTAACTCCAAAGTTACACAACAGTGGGGAAAGGGCATATTCCCTTCTCTTGTATAACGTCAAGTTTGCCAATATTTTCTGTTTAACTATTTTTGAGTTTAGATTATATTTTAGTTTTATATATATATATATATATATATATATATATATATATATATATATATAAAAATATATATATATGTTTGTGTGTATATACATTATGTGTGTGGGTGTGTGAGGTCTGTATGTGTGTGACTGTATATATATATATATATATATATATATATATATATATATATATATATATATATATATATATATATATATATATATATATATATATATATATATATATATATATATATATATATATATATATATGTATATGTATATATGAGGTTCTACTTTGTTTTATCACATTTACACTTACCTGAACGTCAGAAACTCGAGATGCATGCACTGAACACTTAATATATCAAAGCAATGAATCACTGATATGTTTTACAGGGAAATTAACTTTGCCCTTTTCCCAAGTGTAGTGCAATGTCAGAGTTAGTATATTTAGTTGGGGGTGTGTGGGGGGATGAAGCCCCCCCACTTGCATGGGTTTCATTTGTGTCTTTGTTTTGTTTATTTTTTCCTGGTGGCCAAGTGGTTCATTTCCCTGTAAAAAATATCATTGATTTATTGCTTCGATTGTTTGCAGTTGTCTCACGTTTCTGATATCTGGGTAAGTGAAATTTGATAAAACAAAGTAAACCCATCTATTTCACATAACTGAGTGGTCAGAATATCAAAACCCATAAAGTTGAGCCCAAAACATCGGTGGTAAGTGGTTATCCAAAATTGCTTTATAGAGGGGTGTGGGGATTTGCCCTTTCTTAGATGTAGTACAAACTCACATGGCTTTTCCCGGTTAGGGGTCACCACAGTGGATCATCTGTCCGCTCATGATTGGCAGTGGAGTTTTTTACAGTGTCGAGTTGCCAGCCAGGCGCCCAACCTTCCATAGAAGGCACACACACGCACACACTCACACCTTAGACCAATTTAGAGTGTCCAGTCCACCTACTGCATGTCTTTGGGATGTGGGAGGAAACCGGACGACCCGGAGGAAACTCACGCGACCAAAGGGAGGACATGCAGACTATATATATATATATATATATATATATATATATATATATATATACACATAAATACATACATACATAAAAATATTTCAAGTATGTGCATTAATGCCCTTCTAGCCTGCCAATATATCAAAACACTTGTTCCCATAATAAGTGCCCAGGCTGTTATTAAAAATATCTAAACAAATACTTGCTTTAAGGTAATTTGGTAGTCTATTCCATGCATCAGCTACTCTCTCAGAGAACCAATTCTCATTCCTATAGGATCTTCTTCATGGGCTGTCTGATGATTTTCTACTACTTTTTGATAACCCCAAACATTCCTAGAGATAGTTGTCTCTAAATGAGATCTTCTTGTAGATATCTATACGATACACTATACAAGTTCAGATATTTTAGACTTTCATAATAACTTACATTTTCACATCTATGGGTGGCCTTGTTATATTTCTGTTGTACTCTGTCCAGTTTACTCATGCTTGTTTTCTTATAAGGTTTCCATATCATTATTCCATTCTCAAGTCTGAGTCTAATGTAACTAACAATAACATAATCATTTCTGATTTCCTAAACTTTATAAATCTTTTTATACAACCTATAGTTCTATAACCATCATTAACCAATTGGTTTATATGATTAGAAAAACTCAAAACTGAATCTATCCATATACCCAGGTCCTTAAATGAATATACAGCTTCAATCACTGCACGCTGTATTAAATATTCACCTTTCAATTTATGTCTCTCAAATCTCATATGCTTAGTTTTTGATATATTTATCAACATATTATTCTCCTGTGCTCAAATGGTTCATTTAGTCAAGTTATTTTGCAGACATGCTTTATCTGTAACACATGTAATCAGTTTACACAGTTTTCAGGTCAATTGTATAGACTATAGCGCACTTCAGATGAAAAAGTTGGGTCTGAAAGATGCAATCTAAACAAGTAAGAGTCTAGGACAGAGCCCTGGGGGACACCCTGACTGTAACCAAGAATTTCACCTGTTCAATTGCTGTATGATAGTTGCCATGTCCTATTTGTAAGCCATTCAGCCATCCATCTTATCAAAAGTACATCAATACCTAGTTGTTCTAATTTATTGATCAGTGTTTTGTGTATGACCCTGTCAACTGCTGAAGTCAAAACTATGTACATTATATTGCAGCACAGTTTTTCATTCATAGCTGTTATTAAATTGTTATAGAACATCATGTTACATTTTCAACAAATGCATGCTGATATATGGTTTCAGGTCCCCACTTATCCATTTCTGACAATAACTTATTCACTATTACCTTCTCCATTATTTTTCCACATCATGAAAGTGACTTAAGGGTCTATATAACTCGGAGTTTGTCCTACTCCCCTTTCCCTAAAAGACAGGTTTAAAAAGCACAGGTTTCCAATCTTCAGGAATCTCCCCATATTTATATGACCTAGTCAATAATAGATATAATGGTATCTGCCTTTTTTAATTTCTCCAAGTCTTTTGGGTTTCTAATACCATGATGGGAATGGACCCCATTCCTAAGTCAAAGTATGATTAAAGTTCATGAAATTAGTATTGTTTCAATCTTTGATGTCAACCAAAAGTGCTCTTTACACCACCCATGATGTGCCAGTAATGACTCCTGCAATTTCAATGGAGATACATGTATTGGTAACATATCTAAATATGACTGTAGATTCTTTTTTATAAGACCCATTGGCCCTGCTACTATTGGAATTGTCTGGGTATCTTTCTTCCACATTGGTGTCGTTCCTGCCTGCAGATCCTGATATTTTATGACTTTGTGTCTCTCCGTATGCAAGACACTGTAGTCAATGGATGTGGTGATTTCAATGAGCAATGCTACTTTTATCTTCTTTTCATGGACCACTATATCCGGTTTTCTTTTTTTTTCCATAATAAATTTTTATTGATATATATTTTCAAAATACAATAAAATCACACACATAATATATCCGGTTTTCTACCATCTATCTTTTGAACTGTTGGTAATGGGTGATCCCATGTGATGTAAACATCATTTTCTATGATGCTTTGTAGGTCATGTTTCCAGTGTTTTTCAGCCCCTTCAGTACCATAATGTTTGCACAATCCCCAGTGCAACAGTCTTGCCACATTATTATGCCTTTCAGTATACAGTCTTTCTGCCATTAGTATGTCATGGCCAGAAATGTGGTGTGCAACTGTTTCCAATTAAGTTTTAAAAAACCTTCTAACTTATCAGTGGTAGGGGTAAGCACTAAGTAGCCTATCTTCCACAAGAGTGGTTTCTGGCCCAGAAATTGTAGTTTATTGGCCATTTGGGCAGTTTTTCCATCTCTTTCAACCTTCTGGTTTAAAAGCCCGGGTTTGCGGATGTTTCCCACCATTCCTGTAACTAGTCTAGTCCAGATACAGATTTGCTGTATCCAGGACTGCTTGTAAGCTTTTGAGCCTCCCAAGCCTTTCTGTGTTGGAGGGAAGCCTTCTAGCTTATCAGTGGGAGTGGTAAGCAGTAGGTAGCCTATCTACCAAAAGAGTGGTTTCTGCCCCAGAAATTGTAGTTTATTGGCCGTTTGGGCAGTTTTTCCATCTCTTTCAACTTTCTGGTTTAAAAGCCCATGTTTGCATTTGTTTCCCACCTTTTCTGTAACTAGTCTAGTCCAGATACAGATTTTCTGTATTCAGGACTGTTTGCAAGCTTCTGAGCCCCCAAGCCTTTCTGTGTTGGAGGAAAGCATTCTATCTTATCAGTGGGAGTGGTAAGCACTAGGTAGCCTATCTACCACAAGATCCAGGTACAGATTCTTAGTTTTAGCACTTGAATTTGCTTATTCGTGCTCAGCACTTGTTCAGAACTTGTTGTTAGCATTAAATAAGCTACAAATTACTACAGTGCTCAACCTTCCTCTTTACCTAGAGGAAAACAGTTTTTGTACTTACTTTCCTCACTTGCTTAGAGAAAAACAGCTATTTTACTCACTTTCCTTACTTATCTAGAGGAAAGTAGTTTTTATTCAGGCATGTCCAAGGGTCAGCTCCCAGTGTTCTGTCCTGTCTATCTGATGAATCTGGGCATCTTGGGGCAAAGTAGAAATTGCCTCATGTACACAGACAAACCTCTCCTCCTACCACCCAACACTGCAATCTGTGAGAGATGCACTTATCTAGCCAAACTGGAGGTAAAGCTCTCTCCAACCAAAACTGAACTTGACAGTCAAGAGGAGAAGGTAAGCACTTGCACCACACCACACTCATCACATAGTCCCATTAAACCTACACCACCAAAATCCACACATAGAAACACAAAAACATTCACAAAGGCTCTCAATAATAATCTACTCAAGCAACAGAGACCTCCGAAGCAGAAACTCAAGCAACCTCTACCCCACAACACAACCCAAATGGCACATAGCCAACAGACTCAATGTGCCAATAAACCACAGCCCATAAGGCAAAACAATGTGCCCAATACACTAGTCATAGGTGACTCTATAGTCAGGCATACTGATGTCCCACTCACCAGGCTAAACAAGAAGGTTACTGTCAGCTGCCTGTCAGGTGCCAGGATCTGCCACATAACCCACGCACTCAAGTCACTCCACAGCAAGTACAAATATGACTCTTTCATTGTCCATGTTGGTGTGAATGACCTGAGATGTACCTCCCTGGACTACATTAAAAGAGACATGGAAGAGCTCTCTGACCTTGTAGCCCAGGCAGATATGACCCTAGCCCTGAGTAGCATCCTGCCATCGCCCAGAATGATACTGCAGTACAAGGTCAAAATGATTGACTTCAACAATTGGCTAAGCTTTTGGTGTCATTCTAAGGGGATCCAGTGTCTGTCTGCCTGGGATGACATGGTTGACAGACAACGATGCTTTGCCAGAGATGGGCTGTACCTGTCACCCCTGGGATTCCGGATCCTGGCTAAGGGTCTTGCCACCACTATAGTGCCTATTTTAGGCAAGGTTCAAATGACAAATTCACCACTGTAACAGGAAAAGGCAAGCAAAAACTCAGGGTTATGCTACTGAATGCTAGAAGTCTAAATCTCAAAATGCACTCACTTGAGGCACTCCTTAAAATGGAAAACATTGATATCTGTGCAGTGACTGAGACCTGGTTCAAGGTTCTAGAGAGCACCCCTGCATTACCAGGCTATAACTCATACCTCACTTTTCGGCCATCTAACCTGGACCAAAACACCAAAGGCGGAGGTGTGTCCATATTCATTAAGGATATCCACACCTCCAGGCTAGTTGCACAGCATAATGCATCTGAGGTTATCCAAGTGCAACTAACCCTGGGCAAAACTGCAATCCAAATTGTGGCTTGCTACAGATCCCCCACCATGCCCCAGGCTTCCCACTCCTTTTTTCTTGATATACTGGAAAATATTAGGGTTCAACCAAATACCCTAATAATGAGCAGTTTCAACTACCCCACCATTAACTGGGAAAACTACTCATGTACCAACTCCTTCATTCAATGCTTTCTTGAATTCATAAATTCCAATGCCCTGGATCATCTTATCTACACCCAACCAGGGTCAACAATATCCTAGACATAGTCGTTATCAACATGAGTGACCGGAGTTCCACACCTGAAGTCAACTCCTCGTTGGTTAGATCAGGCCATAAGCAAATCACCCTAGATATCCGCATGCCGCCCCCACCCACCATTAAGGAAACCACGGTAAAAATTTCTTCCAAAGTCAACTTCATGCTTCTTAAGACAGAAGTGGCAAACTTCATGACACCCATGCAGATGGACAATACAGTTACGGCTTCTGAATCCTACACAAATGCACTCTATAAGCACTTACACAAGTGCATGGATCATGCTATCCCAAACAGAACCAAGATGCTATCCTCCAAAAAAAGGAAGCCAATCTGGTGGTCCCCTGCCATAAACAAACTCTGCAACAAAAGGAAGAAACTGTTGCAAAAGAGAGTAAAATCCCATGAGTGGAGGAGCTCCCTGGTCAGCCTCAGTAAGAAGCTGTGATCCCTTATAAGATCCTCCAAAGCTAGCTACGAAAACTGCCACTGATTCTAAGGGCAACCAGAAAGCATTCTATAGCTATGTCAAGAATCTCAATGGCAACACCCAGATCTGCTCTGCATTACAGCACAATGGCATGAAAATTACAGAACCAACTGATATTGCCAACATCCTGGCAGATAGGTTCAGTGCTAACTTCACCTCCCTCTCACCTCCTAAAGGGCCCATATCTATACAGGAAGAATGCAGAGTCCCTGTAATCACATCTATGCAGGTAAAAGCTGCACTCTCTAAAACCAAAAACACAGCATCCATGGGACCGGACAACATCCCAGGCTGCATTTTACACGAACTTCAGAATGAACTGGCTCCCCACCTAAGCACCATGTTCATTCATAGTCTCCTGTCAGGCTTTGTGCCCACTGAATGGTGCACAGCAACAGTTATCCCACTCCACAAAGGGGAACCCAGCACTGATCCTGGGAACTATCACCCTATTAGCCTGATGAGCCTGATCTGCAAGGCCATGGAACTTATCATCATGGTACTCATAAACAAAGACATTGGTAACCTCCAAACTCTGGACCCCACCCAGTTTGAGTTTGTGAAAGGCAGATCATGCCTTCTGAACCTGATCGACTTCTTTGAGGCAGTCACCAAAGCCGCAGATGAGGGTAAGATGGTTCACACAGCCTATCTTGACCTCGCCAAGGCTTTTGACACCATCCCCCATTCTGGAATTATAACTAAACTCACTAAACTAGGTATAAATCCCTACATCACAAGATGGGTTGCCAACTGACTCACTGACTGAACCCACACTATAAAATTTGTAGACTCCAAATCTGACTTCAAACCAGTTACAAGTGTAGTACCACAGGGTTCTGTTCTGGGACCTCCCCTGTTTGTTGTCTACTTCTCTGAAGTACAGCCTAACACAGAAGGCCTCTGGCTAAAAAAGTTCGCAGATGACTGCAAACTTGAAGCCATAGTTGAGTCCCCAAATGATGTGGACATCCTACAGAAGGGCCTCACTGAGACAGATGCCTGGTGTCAGAGACATGGCCCAATGCCAAAAAGTGCATTGTCATCCCCTTTGGTAGAAACTCTGTACCCATGAACTACCACATAAATGGCAGTCTACTTAATGCCGAATGTGTGATTAGAGACCTTGGAACCCAGGTGGACAGTAGTCTCTCCTTTGATAATCACATCACCACAGTAGTCAGGAAATCCTTCTATGTGGCACACCTCATCATAAAAGGGTTCTCATCCAGGAAAAAAGAGGTCATTGTTCCCCTCTACTCGGCACTCATTAGACCCATTATACAGTACAAAGCCACTTTTCAAATGTACCTCACAAGACATTTGCAGCAGCTGGAAAGGCCACAGAAGTACCTCACAAAGAGGATTACTGGCCTTAAACAGATGCTCTGCATTGACTGTCTCAAAAAACTCCAGATTTACTCTGTAGCATATCGCCTACTCCGAGGAGATCTCTGCCTAACATATAAAGTTATGTTAAACACAGAGCTGTTGGACATGCTACACCTGAATACATCCCATTCCCTCTGAGCTACATGCTCTAGGGACTTAAACCTTGTCACCACAATAAAAAGGACATGCTGGAGGGATAGATTCCTGTCCCAGCGACTTCCTATACTCTGGAACAAGCTACCCATCTATGTCAAGCAAAGTTCCTCATTAGCACTCTTCAAGAAAAATCTTGATGAGTGGATGGGAAATAGGAAATACACCCCAGGATCACTTCTGTGGCTCTGCTCGAAAGGGGCACAGGCAAGATCGGCCTTAGGTCAACTGGTGCCCTAGGCAAAAGGGCTCCACAGTCCCCCTCATCGCACCACCCAGTGCCCCCATCCTGGTCTGTCTACACCAAATAAATACTGGAAAAGTACCCCTGCTACAGTGGCACCCTAGGTGGCCGCCTAGTTGGCCTATGCCTAAGGCTGGCTATGGGCACAGGAAATTAACTTTCTTGGGTGGCGTAAGCCAGGGAACCTTGTTGGCTAGGCTTACTTAGGCCCTTAGGCCGATAGCCTAGTACCTACCTATGAACCTATGAACCTATTTGTCTATTTCTCCAACATGTTCAATGAACTTTGTAAACCAGCGTGTATGTTGCCCACTGTCTTGGGCTGCCAGTATTAGCCTTTCATCTCTTGGTTTGACTTCACCTTTTCTTAACCATTTCTGTGTTCATTCCTGATCAACATGAGGTTCTTCCAGAAATTTTTTATACTTGCAACTATATTTATGCATTTTCTACATTTTTTACCTTCTCATCTGGTCCTTCACCTTATATTCTTTCTTTTGTTTTTTTTGGGGCATTCAGTTGCTGCCTGACTTTTTCCTACTTATGGTTTGATTTCCATTCCTGCCTGACGCCGATATGCTTCTGCTAGATTAAGCAGAGATGTCATCTTAGATTTAGTCTCCTCATGTTTCAAAACTTTCATTATGTTTGGGTCTTGTGAGGTCAGCAGATATTTGTGTATTCCCAAGATTGCAGATCTATACATGTAATCAATTTCAAGCAGGCCCATCCCTCCTTTGGAAAGGGGAATATATAATCTTGGTATGCACTGATTTTTATAAATCATCTAGTGAGCATGAAGCATCTTTCTTGTTTTCCTATCTAATATATCCAACACAATTTGGGGCCAGTCAATCACTCCAAAACTATAAGTTAGGACAAGAAGATCAAATTGGTTTTTCAGTTTTGTTCCTAGATATCAACACTGTTTTCAGGATTAATTTAAGTCTTCTAAAGTATTCCTTATTAAGTTTTATTCGCATTTGTTCAAGTTTTATTGTTGATCCTTCATCATTTCCCAAATATTTATACACTCCTTCTTGCTCAAATTCTTGTATATATCACATTCTTGTCCCCATCTGATATTTTCCTGCTTTTGCACATTTATCAAGAACAAATGACATTCTTGTATCATCTGAAAAAGTTTTGACAACTTGCAGATGTACTTTCAGTTCCTCGTCTGGTGAGCTATACAGTTATTAAATCATCAACAAAGAGAAGATGAGAAGTCTTTACACTTTGATGTTTTCCAGGAGACAAATTATAGCCATAGCCTAAGCAGTTAAGTATACAGCTTAATGGGTTAAAGGCAAGACAGAATAGCAGCAGTGACAGAGAGTCACCCAGAAATATCCCCCTTTGATTTTTTTATCCCTGGGATAATAATTCGCTCTTTAGCATGACTTAATTTCAAAGTGGCCTGCCACTGTTTCATGGTCACTAGATTGTAGTCGATTAGTGTAGGGTGTATCTTATACATTTTTAAGCACTCTGTTATCCATGAATGTGGGATACTATCAAATGCTTTTTTGTAGCCAATCCATGCCATACTTAGATTCTTCCCCTTTTTACAGTTCTCCAGTATGACTTTATTTAACAACAAATGATCCTTTGTTCCATATGGCTTTTTTATTGCCCTTTTGTTCTCCTGCCATAATTGAGTTTTCTTCTAAATGACTATAAACTCTGCCAGCATCACTTCCCATGTATAGTTTATACGTTGTTAGAAGGCAAGTTATCGGTCTATAATTTTTAGGGTAGCTCGCAGGTTCATTGCTAAGTAGGAGCATTGTTTATCCAGTTATTAGCCATATTGGTGTCTGTTCGGGTAGATATATAAATAGTTCTTACTCATGACTAAATCTTTGTGCAAAGATGTTAATGCTTTTAACCAAAAGTTAGGTACTGTATCTGGACCTGGGTTTTTCCAATTAGAGACTTTTCTAAACTTTGTTTCAATCTCTCTGTCTGTTATTTCATCCCATTTCATATCCTGTACCTTTAAACATCTTATTCTTTTTTTTACTTTTTCTATCCATTTAGCATCTTTGTTATGTTCCACAGTATCTTCATAGATACTTCCCTAAAATGTATCTATTTCTTCTTTATTTGGTGGTCTTTCAATTCCTTTTACCTTATTTCCCAGTTATCTATAAAACTTTTTGGGGGACATTTTTTCCATGTCGATATTTACCCAAAAAATATTTTCATTCACGCTGACCTGCCTATCCTTTCTATATGTGATTTGTGAAAAATATGTCCTAACACCAGTACAAGCTATACTATCTAAGAAGCCAGTAAGTTCTCTACTAACAGTCAAAGAGTCCTTGTGGATGAAATAATTTCTACTGACATGAATAAAAACAGATTTGTACTTCCATCTCCATTGCTTTTTTAAAGCTGTCTCGCTATATTAAACCCATTTAACATAGCGAGACACTTTAAAAAGCAACAGAGATCTTGCTTTCTCCATTGCTTTTTTTTCAAAACTGTCTTGCTATGTTAAATGGGTTTAACCTAGCGAGACAGCCTTAAAAAAAGCAATGGAGATTCTCCGTTGCTTTTTTTAAAGCTGTCTTGCTATGTTAAACTCGTTTAACATAGCGAGACACGTTGTAAAAAGCAACGGAGATGTACTGCGTAAGTATATGCATGCGCAGTACATCAGAACTGCTGCAGAATACCAGACAGCTGCGGAAGGGCAGCAAGGAGGCATTATACAATGCTATTATTTAAGAAAAGTAATTATTTTTTTCTTAAATAATGTCATTGTATAATAGCAATAACCCACTTCTGGGTGTGGGTAATGCTGGATTTACCCACGGTTGGCTTTGTTTGGCCACTTGGGCTTCACCCTCGTGACCAAACCACACCAACCGTGGGTAACTCCAGCATTACCCACACCCAGGCATGGGTTATTGCTATAATAGTTTGTGCACAAGTATGTGCTTTGTTGTGTGGTCATAGTAGCTCAAGTAATAGTATACTTGTCTTTAGTGCTAGAATCTTAGAAAGCTGTGAGTTCTATTCCCCCTACCAGGTAGTTTTATTAATTTTCCATTACTGACACTCCAGTGCAACACAACAGGGGTTCTGCACCCTTGATTGTTGGATGAGATGCTAAACTGAGGTCCCACCTGGCTAAGCTGCTAGTACCTCAAATGGATATAAAAGAGACCACATCACCATAAAAAAGAGCAGGGGGTGATTTATTTATATATACATCTGAATACATCACACACATTGCATTCTATTTTCAGTATATTTTACATCTTTAGTGTTACAAGCTTTAACATATGTCATCTAAATTCATTTCTCCACAGCCATGTTTTTAATTTCAGTCAACATGTCTTCATCATTCCTATTTTTATTATACCGGAATTTATCACATCCTGTTTTCCACAGGGCCGATACTGGTACCATCAATATCTTATCCCATCTATCAACTTCATGTTTTTTTGTTTTTCATATTTCTCATACATTATTATATCCATGTTTCTATTTTGAAAGCCTTCCCACTTATACTCATTTTGATTTTGGTTTCCTAAAGGTTTTCTTTCATTTTAACAATTCAAAAATAATGCTTTGTCATTTCTTCTTTATTACACTATTTACATTTTCTCTCCTCCACTGCTTTATATTTCACATTATTTTTTGCAGGCAAGTTATCTGAAAATAATCTTCACAAAACAATCTCCAGCTTCATAAAAATCTTCAAATCTTTCCCTTCTATTTCTTATTACTTACTTAATCTCATCCTAGTGATATATCCGTGGATGTATTAAATAAGATTCTCCATTATTAGGTTATACCATTCCTTTCTAACTTTTTTAACTTCATCAATCTTAATTTTCCCTAACTTCATCATATATTCTTTTTTCTATCATCTCCTACTTTTTCTGTATTTGTTTTCTTTTCATTTCTTCCATCTCTCAATGTTAGATATACAGTATTTTCCCTATCAAGCTAGCTTTTTTCTTCTTCAAAATGTTAATATCAAAAAGCCATGTTGATGCCAAATATATAGGTTCATAGGTTCATAGGTGTGTACTAGGCTAATGGCCCTGGAGCCTTCACAAGCCTAGCACATAGAAGTGCCCTGGCATCATGCCGCCCAATGTTTGTTACCAGTGCCTCTATCAAGTAGAATCACTAGAGTGATCCCCGAGGTGAACGTTCTATTGCCCATCCACTCATCAAGATTTCTCTTGAAGAGGGACAGCGAAGTGCTCTGCTTGACATGTATGGGAAGTCTATTCCACAGCATGGGCAGTTTCTAGGTTATGATCCTGTCCCTCCAACATATTCTGTTGATTGTGGTAATGAGGTTGAGTTTTCTGGAGCATGTGGTGCAGAGGGACTGGGATTTCTTTAGATGTAGCATTTCTAACAGAGCTGGGTCAGACATGGCTTTGTAAGTCAAGCAGAGATCACCTCTAAGTAGGTGATATGAGACAGAGAATAGCTGGAGTCTTTTGAGTCTGTCCTTGCAGGACATGTGTTTAATACCTAGGATCCTCTTCGTGAGGTACTTCTGTGGCCTGTCCAGCTGTTGCAGGTGTCTAGTGAGGTATATGCCAAATGGGGCATTATACTCAATGATTGGTCTAATGAGGGAAGAGCAAAACCCTTAGTAATGAGATGTGCCACATAGAAGGACTTTCTGACCACAGTGGCAATGTGGTGGTCGATGGACAGGTTGCTGTCAACCTGCATCCCCAGATCTCTTATAACGCCTTCAATTTTCAGTGGGCTCCCATCGCTGTGGTAATTAGTGGGAACTGAGTTGTTACCAAATGGGATGACAATGCATTTTTTGGCATTAAGCTTAAGGCCATGGTTTCAACATCAGTCATTGGTCTCAGTGAGGCCTTTCTGTAGGATGTCTGCATCACTTGGGGAGTTAATAATGGCTCCCAGCTGGCAGTTGTCTGTGAACTTGGTCATCTAGAGTCCCCCTGTGTTGGCCTGGACTTCTGAGAAGTAGATGCCAAAAAGGAGAGTATCCAGGACCGATCCCTGTGGGACTCCACTCGTGACTGGTCAGCAGTCTGACTTGGAGTCCACAACTTTCACACTGTGCATTCTATCTGTGAGCCAATTTGCAACCCACCTAGTGATATAGGGGTTGATGCCTAGTTTGGTGAGTTTATCAATAATTCCAAAGTGAGGGATGGTATCAAAGGCCTTGGTCAGATCAAGGTAGGCTATATGCACTGCCTTACCTTCATCCACAGCTCTGGTGACTGACTCAAAGAAGTCAACCAGGTTGAGCAGGCATGATCTCCCTTTCACAAAGCCAAACTGTGTGGCGTCTAGAGTTTGGAGATTTCCTATAGCTATATACAGAACTATTAACCAAATGGCAGAAACTAAATTTAGATACCAGCTATGGTTACATTAGGTTGTTAATCGAACAATACCAACTTATAGAAGGTGCACTGGTCACAGAGATTACATCTCTGCAAAGTGAATTGAGTTTGCTTTTGAATTCTACCGAGATGAATATGTTTATCAGTGACCTCACCACCAGCTCAATGGTGCTTGAAAATAAACTGCTACAGGATAAGAAGAAGAAGAAGAAGATGGAAAGGGATTTTAATGATTTCTGGAGGGGGAATGTGTTCTCCTGGCCCAGGGAGAACAGTAGCAACTCCACAGCAAGTATCCAAATGGCAGCACCACTTTTAGTAAATTGTAGTAGGCCGGATGTTACCACTACGAGAATGATGACATCGGCAACTGCCTCACAATCAGAAGAAGTGGTAGAGCAAGTGAATCAGGAGAGCAACAAGGGGCTCTCTACATGTTCGAATGTGAGTGAATCATCCATGAGATCAAAAATGATGGATGTTAGAAGGAAGGAGAACCAGGAGGCAATGGTTGTACATCTACCAGCTCTGGCACACTGTTCAACAGATGGCAATAGCTTTTGCCCTTTTCCGCTGCCAATCCGGCAGGCAGAGAGACAAATATGGTCGCCACAAAACAGACTGAAGAAACGAAAGGCATCAGAGGAGAGGCACAAGTTCCAAACGAAAGCGCTTCGTCCCATACAACGGATTTAATTATAAATATATCCAGGTATTTGGACAAATTAGTAATAACGATTATAATGCTTTCAGGAAACCTTCTACTTTTGTACTGCAAATGCATCCATTATTGGATGCGTTTGAAAAAGCATATGAACATGATTTAATGCAGTTGTGTATGTCGCAAACTAGACCAGATTTTTTTAATTTAAATGGTGGTGAATATGAAACTTTGAAAAAATTACAAAACAATAATGAAATAATAATTAGACAGGCTGATAAAGGTGGAGCTGTCATTGTATTAGATCATGAATTTTATATAGGAAAAATGCGAATGTTGCTAACAGACAATGAGACATATAAACTTTTAGATATGATATTATTAGACAGAAGCATTAAAATGTGCACAGTGATTTATATGACCTACTACTATGTGGAATGATATATATTGATTTATATAAACACTTTTTAGTGGAAAAACCTGTGATTCCAGTTTTCAGGGGGCTATCCAAAGTCCATAAAAGTTTGACAGACCCAGCAATGAGACCCATAGTCTCGGGAAGGGGTTGGCTCACTGAGTTCTTATCTATCTACTTAGAAAAACAATTTAGACCCATACTGGATAGTGTTGAATCAGTGGTTAAGGATACACAACAGTTTTTGGAAGGTTATGTCAACTACGTACATTGTGAAGATGACATCAACAATGATTTATTAGTGACATTAGATGCGGTTTCCCTATTTACCTCCATACCAAATACAGCAGGTATGGATTATGTGAGGCTATTATTAATAGAAAAAGGGGTCCCTAGGGACTCAGTCATGAGATATATGTTACTGTTAGACATTGTTTTAAGTAATAATATATTCATGCATGAGAAGTATTGCCTACAAACCAAGGGGGTTGCCATGGGTACCCCATGTGCAAAGTCATATGCCAACTTGGTGTTGGCATATTGGGAAAGCACTTATGTGATAGGAGATGCAGAAATTAGTGACTATATTAAATACTACAAATGGTTTGTGGATGATATTTTCCTTGTATGGAAAGGAACCAGGCAACAACTGGATGATTTTGTCCTTTACATCAATGGGACCACTGATTTTGTTATCTTTTGAATGGAATAGCTCTTATGAACAAATACAGTTCTTAGATGTATAGTTGACTAAGAAGGGAGATGGTATACATACAGATATGTACAGAAAACCATGCTGGAAAAATAGTTTGTTACATCGTAACAGCATGCACCCTGCACATATTTATCTAAATATAATGAAGGGGCAAGCACTTAGACTATAAGGGCTGACTAGCCATGATGAAGCCTTTTATGATATACACAAGGTGTTGACTGATAATTTTTCACAACGGGGATATCATGACAATGAGATAGAGAAGGAACTGAATGAGAATATAGTACAGAGGAGGAGGAAAGGGAGGCCATTTTTTCACAGGAATAATGATGCCGTAAACAATGAAAATGAGAACGAAGAGATAGATTTGCGAGGGCATAATACGACTAGGGTTGTAATTCCATTTACAAATAAGAATATGAGAGTTAAAGAAATAATAGATAAAAACTGGAAATTATTAGGCAAAGACGAAAATATTTCAACAATAGTAGGAATGAGACCGCTTTACACATATAGGAACACTAAGTCTTTAAAGAGATTGTTATATTATGAGGATTATAAGAACACAAAGGAAATAAATATACTCTGACAGACAAGGGACATTTGCTTGCAGGAGTTGCAACCAATGTATGTACATGGCAGGTGATAACAAGTTTATCAATCCAAATACTGGACAGGAGTATATCTTTAAACATTATGCTGATTGCAAAACAAGGGATTTAATATATCTGGCACAATGCCAGGTATGTAAATCCTTCTATGTAGGCAAGACAAACAGGACACTTAGGGAAAGAGTCAGAGAACACATATATGCCATTAACAAAGAAGATGAAAATAATGCACTGGCTAGGTATGTGATGACCCATGGCATGACACATTCATTTTGATTTAGAGCTTTAGAATTAATTCAAAAGACTGGTGGACTAGGTGACATTAAAAATTACATTGACTAACAAGAAAATAGGTGGATTATATGTTTACAAGCCCATAGAATGGGTGGTTTAAATGACAAGATAACACTAAAGCAGTTCTTAATAGCAAGGTCCTATGCACATTAAGCACCTTCATCTATTTATATTGATTTTATTTTATCTTTATTTTCAACACATAGCTCTATTATACTTTTATATATATAATGTGAATTAAACTATGTAGCTTTTATAGTTTCATGATGAATTTTTAGAGATAATTGATGCTTGTGCTGTCATAATTAATTTTATTAAGTGATTGGAAGTTGCGTTAATGAAGTTACTATTTAAATTAAATAAAGAATGTATGCAGTATGAAAGTCTGATGAAATGTCTTTAAAATGTGAAAGTGCTCACTGTTCTTAATTTTGGCTTTATTAAATCTATGTTTATACATTGGTTTTGCTGTGGTGTTGCCTCTTCTGTACATTTTTGGATTTCCTATATCTTTCTTAATCAAATCCACGATGATGCGTTCCATAGCTTTACATAACAGACTCATCAGGCTAATGGAGCATTAATTCCCAGGGTCTGTATTTGCTCCTCCTTTATGGAGAGGGATGACTGTAGCAGTGCACCATTCGGTAGGGACAAAGCCTGAGGTGAGGCTGTGACTGAACAGGGCACACAGATTTGGTGCCAGTTCACTTTGTTGTTCATATAGAACACAGACAGGGATATTATTGTGCCCCATGGAAGCTGTATTCATGGCCTTGGACAATGCAGCTTTAAACTGTGCTGCAGTAATGCTGGGTGCCTGGCATTCCTCGTGTATTGTGATCAGTCCTTTGGGGGGGGGGGGGCTAAAGTTGGCAATGAATCTGTCGGCCAGTATGTTGGCAATATCTGTTGGCTCAGTATAGGAGATACCATTCTGCAGTAACTCAGAGAAAACATGGGTATTGCCATGGAGATTCTTGATATAACTATAGAAAGCTTTGCGGTTGTTTTTAGTGTCTTTCGCAATTCTACCTTCATAGCTGGCTTTAGAGGTTTTGATGAGGGATCTCAACTTTTTGTTGAGGCTAATAAGGAAGTTTTTCCAGTCTTGGGACTTCACCTTTTTCTGCAACAGTTTCTTCCTTCTGTTGTAGAGTTTATTAATGGCAGGGGACCACCAGATTGGCTTCCTTTTTTGGAGGAGACTGTCTTGGTTCTGTGGGTTTTGGCTAGTTCCTTGTATTTATATACATTTCCCTTATTTTGTGTCATCCTTTTTCTTTCTTTTAATAAACAATTCCCCATATACCTGAACTGAGTTTTGATGTCCAAATAAAACTAAAAACCCTCTAATAATTATTTTTTCCATTTTTGCAGGAAATATACAGTGCATACACTCCCCATATACCCCAGTTTCTCAATATATATATATATATATATATAGATATATATATATATATATATATATATATATATTTATGTGTGTATTTAACATAAGTACTGTACCTTCTCTATTAAAGATAAATAGAAGGTTTTCTACCAACTAACATCTTTCTTTCATCAGCATTTTTCTGCATTGTTCTATTATTTTCCAATTTTGCCAAACTTGATTCCTAATATATTTATTTCATTTTACTTTTAGTAGAATAAATCTCATTTTTCTTTTTTTATTTCAACAAACCATTTACTTTATAAGTCTGTTTCACTGAATCAAACTAGCATTTAAGCAAGTACCTTTTCATCTAACCCTTTTAATCAAACATCCTATTTACTGAAGACTGTAATCAATGAAGTTGATGTTATCAAATTATTTTTGTTAGCCAAAAATTTCCGCAGTCGTTAAGTTCTGCCTAAACCTGCCCACCATCCAACAACTGGTGGTAGTTAATTAAAATTCATACCGATGGCAGTATGGACATTCATAGTCTATTCCTTGTTTACCCTTTTCATCAACGTAGTATGATCTGGAAGCTGGCATATTTAATTTGAGGGGGTGAAGCCCCCTACTTGGGGGTGCAAGGGGGTACAGTCCCTCCTGCAAAAGTGAAGGAGAAAATGTTTTGCAATTTTTAGGTTAATTACTGAGGCTATTCCCATTTCTGAGTAGTTCAATCTGCCAGGTTGTATAGTAATACAATCTGTAGAAAATATTACAATTAAAAGTAGCAGTAGTGCTTCTTTTTATTTTTAAGTAATTTTTAAAAAATATATTACATTTTAAACATTAAAATAACTTTGCAAGCATTCCCATTTTCCGGAGCTGTTCAGTGATGTCATAGTTGATGTTTGTTAAGTGACCAACTAAAATAGTTTGATCTAATTTTGTTCGATAATTAGTCTTCAACAAATAGGATGTTCAATTAAAAGGGTTCAATAAAAAGGTATTCTCTTAAATGATAGTTCGATTAAGTAATATAGACCCTTACTTCATTACCTGTTTAACTTTAGTCCAGCTTTACTTAATCTCCTTTCCATCCTTGTCACGGCTTCTCTCATCCAGATCATATTTTGTTTACAATAACTAAATCATCTATGTGTGAAAGAAAAACAAGTATTATTATTATTACACCATTTTTCTCATTTCACCAGTACACGTTTGTATCAATACATTCATTACTAGCATATATAAATACAAACTCATTGGACACAACTGTTTAACCTCTTTTTTATTTTCCTTCCTAACCAACCAAGTACCATAACCTTCATCTACAACAGCTCAAAATACTTCATTAATACTTTAATTATTTTTCTGAAATCCTCTTTCCCCTAAAATATTCCAGTTTGCCTCATAACTTATTGTATCAAAATCTTATGCTATATCACATGCAGCCAACCTTATGTCTTTATTCCACTTTTAAAAAACATCTACTACTTCTTTTATTATTACTAGCATGTTCTTCACTTGTTTCCCTGTACTCTATATACATCTTCACGTATAAATTCTTCCAAAATGATCGCCAGTCTTCTTTCTATTATTTTCATAAAACATTTATAAGTATTTCCTTGTGTTACTGTCTCCAAGTCTTAATATATTTTGTAATCTTTCTTCCATATAAATATAACCACCCCAGCACATATCTTTTCATCTTCTATCCTTTCAAGAAGACTAACATGAATTATTTGGAATTTATACATATTCATGAATGAATTGTGCTACTATTGTACACTCGTCTGTGTGACAATTCATAGCGTGTTAATTTAACTTAAATGTGCAGTCCCAGTGGTTTTGGTTTGCTTTGTTTATCAAAACAGTAAAGTGCAACCTAACATATATAACTCCAGTCCTAAAAACAGATTAGAAATATTTTTCAGTACAGAGTTCACTTTAGTTAATTTTCCAGCTTGCAATAAATATATATCCTCATCACTATGTCTAGTCTCAACATCTGACTGACATTTTGTTTGTACACTTTATACACTTCTTTTACTGAAGTGGGATGTTGACAGATTTGGCTTCTTTGCAAAATTTAACTAAAATGAGTTCTTTTGATTGCTATACAGACTAGAATACGTACTTAAAGACAGCCATAAAGAACTGGTGACTGATGGTTTAAGCCAAGCAATTTTTAGACATTATTCATTCTTCAAAGGAATATCTATTTGTAGAATTAAAATGCCATTATGAATAAAACATCTGCAGTGCATCAAAAACAAAATGCATTTGGGTTATTTTTCAGGAACATACAAAATAAAAACCACAAGAAAATACACCAACTCTTTAATTTTCTGTTGAAAGTAATGCTTGAGATGGAAGACATTAGTCCAGAAAACAGGAAGAAGTATACAACAATTAAACCAATTTTCATATTTTTGCATTTTAATGGAACTTTAAAAAGAAATGGAAAACTTGGTAGTATGTGGCAGTACAAACAGAAATGGTTCACCATCTTAGTAACATCAGGTCTCTTTTTTTTGTAAAATGGGACTAAGACAGCAAACACATTCCCTGGGATTCAGAAACATAGTCTGTACAATCATACCAAGCCAGACACTGTTTACCTTCTGGGCATGGCAGAGCTCTAAGCTTAATAACATTTATCAAACTGAAAAAGTAAAGTGGAAATAGCAGCTAATTAAAAACCTGCTCACAGCCAGAGCAGAAATTGTGGTAGGAGAATGTATGCCCCAGTGGTAGCAAATGAATCCTTTCATGTGCCTATAAGGCACAGTATAAAATCCCCTGTTATCTAGTGCAGGTAAGATGGAGTGTGTGATGAGACTATATTTATTACAAGCTTCTTTGTGGCTGTTTTCATATGCATGTTCAAGCAATGCATATGAGTAGCAGGATGTAAAAGAAAACTCTATGCCTTACAAAGCTCATTGTACATGTTAAATATATTTTGACCATATTAAATGGTGGAAAGTGGAGTATAGGACTGCAGGAAAGAGGGGAAGCAAGCAGAGGGAACTATTAAGGGCAACAGTTAAGGAATGAATTGGAAGGGGAGAAGAAGAGTAATAATTTTATTTTTGCTTGCAGGTACACATTTTCCATATCCAAGAAGTTGAGGTAGGAAGGGAAGTAAGGGAATTTGAAAGAATGGTAAGAGGGACAATCACAGAAACATAGAAAACAGACAAAACTGACAGGGTAGGTGCTGATGCAGTGAGGAATGAAGAGGACAGTGGTTTAGGAAACATAAAACAAACAGGGAGAAGATAGTGGTGTTGGGGAGGTTTGGACAATAAACAATATAAGGCAATAACACAAAAAGGAGTGGAACACCTGGATGGTAGATAGAGTGAATATGCAATTCTTGGCAGGCAGGACATGACTCTGCAAGTATAACAAGACTCTGTTCAAGTGACTGAGGCAGGTGTCAAGATATCGGTCCACCAGCTGCCATACCACCTCTGGCAGCTGCATACTGCTCACCCCTGGCAGAGCCACCAGCAGGAATGGAACATCATTATTATTGAAATGCATGAACAATGACTGGTCATTCATTAGTGCATGCTTACTGTAAGTCAAGCATTACACACAGAAAACATTCACTCCTGACCAGTAAATCCCATTCAAGGCAAGGCTACAAGGCCTAGCAGCCTCCCCAGATTATGGTACTGGGTAGGTAGCCCTGGCAGAGCTCAGCAGCAGGTGTCCTTGGTGAAATTTGCCTGTGGGGGCTGGCAGTCCACATCATAGCCACAGGCACAACAGTTACCACTGCTATATAGAAAAGCATAACAAATTTTGTGTCTTTCGGCTTTTCCCGGTTAGGGGGTCGCCACAGTGGAACTCCGGTCCACTAATGATTGGCAGTTGATTTTTACGTACCGGCTTGCCTGGCCTGATGCACAACCTTCAACGAAGGTACTTCCATTCACGCATGTCTCCACACAGAAGACACTCTAGCTGAGAATCGAACTGGACAGCGTCTTACTGTAAGGCGGCAATGCTACCGCAGCACCACATAACAAAAAAAAAAATATTAAAATAAAGAGATACTGGCAAAAGTTGGGGGATGCAAACATAAAATGAAATACAGAAATACATAATCATAACACAGCAGTCCAAGAAGAAATATAATTGAGATTAATATGGAAATACTACAAATGCAGAGATGTAAGCTGATATCTGTGATGAATGCATACTGACCATGTTACATGACTTACTGTATACTAACTGCACTGCCTGGGATAGCCCTGTGTATTTATGTGCTATAAATAAGATTAAATGCACTAATGTCACTGCAAGAGAATATCCAGTCATGTCCATTCCCAGGCAATAAATAAGGTGCCTTAGGTAGTTTATGTATTTATGTACATATGTATCTTTTGTAACTGGGTTAGAACCACTAGGCCATTGTCCTCATTCTGGTGCAGACCCAATGTGGTATGGCTATTGACTAATTGAGCTAGTGTACATGGCTAGGTGTCAACAATGTGCCTGTTTTTACATTGGGAAGACCAAGGGGAATTTAGAAAAAGGACATATCAACATATGTACTGGACCCCACCCAGTTCAGGTTTGTAAAAGGCAGATCATGTCTCCTAAACCTGATTGACTTCTTTGAAGCAGTCACCAAATCCGTAGACGAGGATAAGGTGGTTCACACAGCCTATCTAGATCTCGTCAAGGCTTTTGACACCATCCTCCACTCTGGAATTATAGATAAACTCACTAAACTAGGTATAAATCCCTATGTCACAAGATGGGTTGCCAACTGGCTCACTGACAGAACCCACACTGTGAAAGTAGCAGACTCCAAATCCAACTTCAGACCAGTGACAAGTAGAGTACCACAGGGTTAAGTCCTTGGTCCTCTCCTGTTTGGTATCTACTTTTCTGAAGTACAGGCTAACACAGAAGGTCTTTGGCTAACGAAGTTCACAGATGACTGCAAACTAGGAGCCATAATTGAAACTCCTAACGATGTGGACATCCTACAAAAAGGCCTCACTGAGACAGATGCTTGGTGTCAAAGTCATGGCCTCAAGCTGAATGCCAAAAAGTGCATTGTCATCCCCTTTGGTAAAAACTCTGTACCCATGAGCTACCACATAGGTGGTAGTCTGCTTAACACCGAAAGTGTGATAAGAGACCTTGGGACACAGGTGGACAGTAATTTCTTCTTTGATAATCACATCACCACAGTAGTCAGGAAATCCTTCTACATGGCCACCTCATTGCAAAAGGTTTCTCATTCAGAAAAAAGAGGTCACTGTTCCCCTCTACTCATCACTCATTAGTCCCATTATAGAGTACAATGCCCCTTTTGGTGTGTACCTCACAAGACATCTACAGCAACTGGAAAGGCCGCAGAAATACCTCACAAAGAGGATTACCGGCCTCAAACAGATGCCCCACGCAGACTGTCTCAAAAACTCCAGCTTTACTCCATCACCTACTCAGAGGCGATCTCTGCCTAACATATAAAGCTATGTCAAACCCAGAGCTGTTTGACATGCTCCACTTAAAGAAATCCTAGTCCCTCCAAACTACATGCTCTAGGGACCTAAACCTTATCACCACAATAAACAGATCATGCTGGAGGGATAGATTCCTGTCCCAGAGACTTCCCATACTCTGGGACAAACTACCTATCTCTATCAAACAAAGCTCCTCATTAGCACTCTTCAAGAAAAATCTTGATGATTGGATGGAAATAGGAAATTCACCTTGGGGATCCCTTCTGTGGCTCTGCTCGACAGGGGCACAGGAAAATAATTTTCTTGGGTGGCAAAAGCCAGAGTACCTTTTTGGCTAGGCTTGTATAGGCCCTATGGCCGATAGCCTAGTACCTACCTATGAACCTATGAACCTATGTATGACATACAGAAGGATGATGAAAACAATGCTCTGGCCCAACATAGTACACTGATTTTTTTGTTATGTGTAACTACCTCTCTCTAACTCTAAGTTATTCTCATTTTTTTTCCTATAAACCATATGTACATATTGTATATAGTTTGTCTTTGTTTCATTTGTATTCTAGTAGAAATTATGTTTTGTCTTTTTGAAAATCAATAAAATATTTGGAAAAAAAATTCCCCTCATATAGTTTTAGGTTTACTGCTACTGATAAGGTTGATTTGCGACCTAGGCATGGTTCTTTTGATTTATATTTAGAACAAAACGATCTGAAATGGCAACTTAAGTGCAATGCCAGTTTGCCTCAGGGACTGAATGAAGTAATTTCTATTAGCATTGTTTTGAGACTGAAAGCAGAGCTTGCTTTGTAAGAATTGTGGAAATTGTATTTTATGGTATTAAATACTTTCTTTTTATTACATTTATACATATACATATATACATTTTTTGCAATATGTTTTTCAGCATTTATTGATTAATTGAGTGTGGGATCATGTGACTCCATGGGTTATTTAATGGCTGTGCCTTATATTTAGTGTATTTCTGAAGAAGTCAGATGTAATTTACTGATGAAAGTGCTCAGATTAATAAAAGGTGTTTTGCAGTGATTACACGTGTGTCCGCTGATCCGTTTTTTTTTATTTTAAAGTTTAAGTTGTTTTATTGGTACGCTGATCTGTTTCTTTTTATTTTAAAGTTTAAGTTGTTTTATTGGTTTATTTAACTTGATAACATAAGAATAGTTGAGATATTTGTAAATGCTAATGCTGTTGTTTGTCACAGAAGGATTAAAACTGCTTTTAGGATTTTTATTTCTTTAATAAGTCATGCACTTATTTGCTTATGTAATTATTTATCTTAGTTGTTCTTGACCAAAATATCCAATTGGGCAAGACCCACTTTCACCTGGTGAGAGGGGCATAACATTTAAACATGATGAATACAATAAGATGATACAGATAATGTCACAAATAATGCAAGGATAAAAGATTCTTGCACAATAGAGTACCAAAGAGTAACAAAGACACTCTTACATACAAAGTTACCATAATAATACGATCTTATAGTAAAATAATTGGCATATATTTTCTTTAAAGAATTTTCTTTACTTGTAGATGCATTTTAGTTTTAGAGGAAATTAATGTGAAAAGCAAACAAACAAAAAGCCTTTATTTTCATATATATTATAATATGCTAATTAATCAGAATATAGTTGCAAAAATGGTATTTTATGATGAGTACCTCATGCAAATGATTAGTACTGCATGGTGATACTTGTGTACTATTATCACAGTAGACATCTATACCACTCTGTGGTGTAATGCTACCATAAACACTAAGTATATAAAAGTATTGTGTATCATTTGAATTTTTTGACACATACCTTTCATACTTGGTTTGGGTTTTTCGTACTGTCTGACTGCACATGAGGAAATTCTTCCTTTGGAGTTTCTTGACTCTGATGCTAAACATATAAATATTTTATTTTCCGATCTGAATGCAGAGATAATAAAATCAGCAAGAAAAGGAGAATAGCATTTCTGGAACTCAATTTATTCTCAAGTCTTGGCAAGTACCTTCATGAGGTAGACCCTGATTTTATAAAATCTCACTACCAAGATAACACTGATTTACATATTGCATTTTATATAGCATTTATAATGGACAGAAGTAGGTTAAAAAATAAAAAAGACAGCTAGAACTACAAGTCCCAGGAAAAAGTGCCAGTGCTGGTAGGCACAGTGGGGCCAGGACTGGAAAATAGTAGCGTAGAATCCTCAAGGCACAGAAACATTCCCACAATGTGATTAGGCCAGGCTCAGGGGAGGATGCCCCCCTCCCAGCCCACTCCCATTGTAGGAGGGAGTAGTAGTCCACAAAAACCTCAAAAATTGACAGGACCAAAAGAACCATAAAGGTGATAGTGTGAACTATTGAGGATATGGAAGAAATTATGTATTATTAGGGTTATGCAAGAAGCCCAGAATGTCCAGATAGAAGATGTTCAAAAGGATTAAGAAAGAAATTAGAGGAAAGAAAAATATTTGTACAAGAAAAACTGTAAAAAGTTCAAATGCAAATTTGTGTTTGTTAATACAACAGACCTGTGAAAAACATTATATAGTCCAAGAGATTTTGGACAATACTGTGGTGGTGGTGCTGCGGTAGCGTTGCCGCCTCACAGTAAGACGTTGTCCTGTTCGATTCTCAGCTAGAGCATCTTCTGTGAGGAGACATGCATGAATGGGCATACCTTCGTTGATGGTTGTGCATCAGGGCTGGCAACTCAGAACGTAAAAGTCTAATGCCGATCATTAGCGGACCGGAGTTCCACTGTGGCGACCCCTAACCGGAAAAAGCCGAAAGACACAACAAGATCAAGAGATTTTGGACCATTTGGAGAAAAAGTGACAGAGGAAGTGCAAAAATATAAAGAACAAAACCTAGAAATTTTTGAAAAGTCTAAAAATAAATATGGACATAGGAAATAAAGAGAGATCTGATATAGTGCAATATTTATGCAGATGAAAAAGCAGAACTAAATTCTAAAAAGTAGCCCCAAAGTTATTTGAAGAGAAATACAGGCAAAGGCACACAGATATGAAACATTTCACAATACAAAAAATAAGATCACAAAGGGGGAATGTAGAACAGAAGATTAGTAAAGTAGAAGTTAAGCAAATAGAAGCTGAAGTTATGGAATACATGAGTAGTAAAGGGTTTAGTGTAGAAAGTCTAACACAGGTTATGTCACAGCATGATGGAACAATGAGTCCCCAAAGTAAGGAGAAACAGGTGGCGTGAGAGACATCTAAAGAAGAAATATGGACATGGTAAAAAAAAGAGATTTAATATGGCATAATATTTATGCCAAAGAGAAAGAAAAACTAATCAATACAAAAAAGCAGCACCAAAGATATTTGAAGAAAAATACATGCAAAGGAATCTAGCTATTGAAAAATTTCACAATACAAAAAATATGAAAACACAGGGGGAATTTGAAAAAGATTAGTAATGGAGAAGTTAAACAAATAGAAACTGAAGTTATGGATTACCTGTAAAGTGAAGGATTTAGTGTAGAAAATCCAACTCTAGTAACATCAGAACATGATGGAAATGAGTCATCAAATTAAGGAGAAACAGGTGGAAGAGGAAGCACCTGATCACTTGCTACATGAAGGTACTCTGGAGCCTTCATTAGGAAACCAGTACAAAAGTTTAGTTGCCATTGCACAGCAAGGGGAGAAGCAAGAAACAGCGGCAACTCTGATACAATCAATGTTGTGGAGTAATAGGCCAGTGAGTTCCCATATGAAAGAGCAATGGATGACCAAGGATGTAGCTGAAGAGAATATGTCACTGGAAGATATTCCGGAACTTTCTGCAGAATGCCCACCAGAAACTGAAAAAAGTACAGTTGTGTATGTTGAACTTATCATAACAGTAGCTGTTCGAATGATCACTGCTGCAGTAACCAAGGTAGGTTATATCCTACCAAGGATAAAACAGATGGACAGCTTTCAAAGCTTCAGGGAACCTTCCACACACCCAAACTGTGAAACAGATTGAGCTGAACTGAGTAAAATGACTAAATGACAAGTTTATCTACAAAGCCCTTCTGAGCTTTCCTGCCAGCAGAGAGAGGGAGACTAAGCCCTGAAAGAACAAGGCTAGGAATGACAAAAAATTAATGTCCACACCCTGGCTTAAAAGTACACCAAAAAAGCAGGGGATGGAGGGAGGGAGCAGCTACTGCAGCAGTAAACATTCAAAATCTACTGTTATGGTAAGTTCAGCTTATACATTTGTACAATGTTCTTCATATTGATCACTGCTGCAGTAATCTTAGCTATATGGATAGATTACCGTAGAAAGAGAAGAGTCCAGGAGCCCCTGGACAATGGTCTTTGCAAAGCATGACCTAGAGAAGGAATCCAGCGTGTAGTGTTTTGTAGAAGTATGTACAGAGGACCAAGTGGCAGGTTCTACAATACCTCTAGAATCCAACCATTTCCAAATATCTGAGGTTCTTATAGAGTGGGTCTTGACCCTTCTTGGAATAGATTTGTCATGGTGAGTATCATAAAAGGTAATAGCCCTAAAATAAATTTTGGAAAGAGTCTGTTTTAACACCTGGTGTCCCTTATTCTTACCTTCACAAGAAATGAACAATTAATCCAATGATCTGAAAGGTTGTCAGGACAGTACCTGAGTTGTCTGTGGACATCAAAGGTATGGAGTATCCTTTCTCCCTCATTTTTAGGTTCAAGAAAGAAAATGAGGAGATGGATAGTTTGGCTCAAAGTAAACTCAGATACCACTTTAGGCATAAAAGGATTAGTTCTCAAAGAAACTATACTTGTGGAAAATGGAGCAGAGTTGTCTCACTACAGAATTAAGATCCCAAGAAAGGGCCACCAATTTACTTGGAGGCCTCTTATACAAAACTTCTTTCAAGAACAGTTTGATATGTGACTGCCTTGAAAGAGGAGATCCATTGCAGACATGCTGAAATGGCTGATAAATGAACATTGACAGAGGAATAATAAAGGTCATAGGATAGTAACTCACACAAATATTGCAAGACAGAGAACAACTGTCCCTGAATAAATGCTGGTTATGTTGTTGGCACCAACTAGAAAACCTTTTCCATTTGCTAATATATGATTTTCTAGTAGCAAGCTTTCTTGTCTCCATTAGTACTGTCTGCACATCCTCAGAAAACAGGGGTCTAAAAGAAATTAAGACCCTATCATCCAAACAGTCAATTGAAGATGATTGAGGGCAGGGTGTATCAAACACCTCTATTCTTGTGTGAGTAGATCCATTTTGAGAGGAAACTTGGGGTAATCGCCCATGGCCATTTCCAAAAGAATGGTTGCCTGGGCCAAAAGGAAGTCACCACAATCATCTTGGAGGATTTCTTCTGAATTTTCAGAAGTACACTGGGCATCGGTGAAAAGGGTGGAAAAGCATACAGAAACATCCCTGTCCAAAGTTAAAAAATGAAAAGAAAAGGCCTCTGCCTTCCAGGCTTTCTTCCATAGAGGCCTGGAAAAGAATTTTGACAGTTCATTGTTCAGAGAGGAGGCAAAGAGGATAGCCACACAGATGATTAAATCTTGGAAGACTCCCAGATCTAGTTTCCATTTTTGGGGTCTGCCCTGGTCCTCCTTAACTTGTCTGCTACACAATTTTGCTCTGATGGAATTTAGGATGCCTGTAGAGTGAGACTGTGCTAGGAAGCTATATCCCAAGCTACCATGGCTAGTCTGTAAAGGGGGGCAAGACTTTGTTCCTCTTTGCTTGTTGATGTACTGCATCACTGTGGTATTTTCTGTCTTGAAGAGGTCCTGGGGAGCAAAGATGGTTCAGAGAATTAAGTGCCTTGATCAGGGCAATCAACTCCTTGATATTTATGTCATTGCATCTGTCCTTGGTGTCCCACACCCCCTGCACTTTTACTTCCCCTGAAACTGCTCCCCAAGCAAAGTCTGAAGCATTTGTGCTGACTGATTGCTTTACAGCAGGAAGGAAGAAGCAGAGACCTCAATTTAAGGATATTTGGTGTCTGCACAAAGTGATTTATTTTCTGACAAACCCAGTACTCGGATCTGAAAAGATAAAGAGTGCTGATGCTGGGACCAACGAGATTTCAAATACCACCACATCTTTTTTCATGTGGCATCTTGCCAAGGGTTTCATGAGAATCATAGATGCCATGAGACCCAAATCCTGAGGTATTCCCTCGCAGTGACCAAAGTCTGAGTGGAAAGCCTTAGAAATACAGCTAAATAAAGATCTATTTTTCCTATGGAAGAAAAGCTCTTTGAACTGAGGTGTCTAATTGACATTCAGGGAACATAATCCTGTGTGAGGGAGACAAGAAAGACATTTTAATGTTTTCTTGGAATCCCAGCTCATGCAAGAGATCCCTCACCCAAGAGAGAGATTGCTGACATTTTCAAAAAACACCCCGCAAAGATAAGCAAGTCATCTATATATGGAAAATGGGGATATACCCTGTAACCTGCATAACCTGCATTGAGCTATACCCAGAGATAAATACTTTGTGAACATTCATGCTACAGTGGATAGACCAAAGGGTAAGGCAGAGAACTGACAATGTGATCCAGACACACAAAACCTTAAGAAACATCTAAAGTCTGGATGAATAGCAATGTGATAAAAATCAACTTTAAGTCAAGTATTACCAGGAAACTTGAAAGGGGAAGAAGAGACAACAGGTTGTAAAGTGACGTCATTTTCAATTTGGGTATTATCACAAGCAGGTTAAATAAAGTAAGAAAGATCCAGAAGTGCATTCCAAGCATTTTCTTTCTTTGGGACTAAGAGCATCCTTGAATAAAACCCTTGTACTCCTGGGAAAACATGTGTGGAAGAACAGGTGGAAACAAAACAGTCTGATGTATAGAATGAGGAATGACCTGCTGAAAAGGTAGAATTTCCTCATGCTGCCATCTGTAACCTTGATGAAGGATTTCCAGAACCCATTTGTTTGAAGCAATCTGTTGCCAAACAGAAAAATGGAAGCTCAGACTTTCTGGAAGAGGAAAAGGGCCACAGTGGGAGAGAGTCACAAGGTCTCTTGAACAGTCATTCATACTTTTTGGAGTGTCCTTGGTTTTGGGAAGTTTCAGACTTCTTTTTTGTATCTCCTTGTGACTTCTTTTTAAATGTATATTTACCTGAATTCTTTTGAGACTGTTTGTTCTGTCTTTAGCAGAAATTCTATGAAGAGAAAGAAAATCCCTTGTACAATTTGGAAAACGAGGGCTAAAAAATGTTAAGTTATTCCCTGGCTCACCTTGCCCCTTTAATCACACTTATTGGTCATGTCTGCATCAGAAGGGCCAAACTAATTTAAAATCTAATTTGTAATATCATCTATGAGGTTCTGAGCGTGCAGTCAAGCAAACCTCATTAAAACCATAACAGTGGCCATAGCCCTGGAAGAAGTGTCAACAGAGTCATATACACACACTGCAAACAATGAGTAGTAATCTGTGCAACTAAAGAAGCTAAATTATTTAAAGCAAAATTTTCTTCATAAGAGGAAACTATACATAACATATTCCTCATGTTTTCACAATATGTCAGAATAAACTAACATATGAGCCTGACAATTTAAAATTCTGAAATTCAAACCTGCAGGTGTATAAACTTTTTCTCTATACTTATCAATAGTGTTCCCATCTTTATTAGAAGTAGTAGGATTGGAAATAACTAAGTACTTACAGCAGAGCAGTCACCTAAGGCCATAGCTGCTACATAAGGTTTGTGAATAGTGTATAAACTGAGGAACTTTATACATCCTATCTACTTTTTTAGGGACAACTGCCTGACTATCAGGAAATTTGCAGGGAGCAAGATACATCCCTCTAAAGCAGAAAGAACAGGAGGAATGGGAGTAGGTTCTGGGAAATCCTTCTGTAACAACTCAAAGTATTTTTGAGTGACTGAGAAACATCAGTGTTCTCACATTGAAAATACTGGGACATTCTAGCAATAGTCTCAGAAAAAGAGAAACCTCCACAGGGAGAATAAGAAAGTGAGCTCTCCTCTGAGTCTGAATCAGAAATCTGAGGACAAAACCCTGAAACTGTCCTGGATGTTTCTGTTCAGATTCAGAATCTTGAATCTCTTCAGGAAAAGAGGCATCCCTCTTTCTTTTACTGGAAACTCTACAAGATGGATCAATAGCCTGAATCAAATCCAGAGCCCTTCCCAGTAAACTACTCCTATCCAAGGAAATTTGAGGGAAAACAGATGCATGCCTGGTTCTCTGTTTCTTTTTGACTAGAAAATGGGGCTAACAGTGTTACTAATGGCAGCCACTGCTTTCCCAGGTAACGGCACAGCATTCCAACACAACAGGGAGACCTTCTGTGTTCCCTCTCCCCTCTCCCAAGATGGACAAGAGTGGTTCTCCTTTACCCACTGAGGGGACATCAGCAGCCATAGAGGATGTGCCAAACCAGAGGGATCTGGGGTAAAAGATGAGTGGTCTGAGGTACAACAAATGGCCACAGTAGAATCACCCACCTGTGGCTTAGGCAAATTGCTAGCCCCTGCTATGATGGCAAAGGCTGTTTGCTTAACTTTTTCTTTTTGTGGCTGAAAGAAGGATCAGCCATGGGACTAACAATCTGTTCCATGTTCAAGCCGAAAATGGTGCCTCTGTCCTGGGGTAAACATGCAACAATGCCAGTAAAACTACCAATCCACAAAAGTTATTATTTATTTTTTTATTTATTTATTTATTTATTTTGACAGGAAAAAGACAGTAAAAAGCACTTTCAAAACACTATAGCAGCCCCACAATGTTAAAATAAATACAATTGCTCCACAGAAAATATTTTATCAGTTAAATAGCACTACTTTTAAACTGACATAAATCAACGAGTGCTCCAATTAAAAGGACATTACAGTCTCAAGACAATCTAGTAAAACACAACATTCCTAGCTTTAAATAACTTTCCTGAAAAAAATGGAAGTTTTCTTTCCCCAAAGGGAACTTATCTGCCCAGCTAAGTAAACCACAAGCAGACCATCAAGCCTCAACGTCCTCAGAGGAGTGTACTTTTCAGCAGCAGCAAAGCTCTAAAGGGCCTTGCACCCAAACATCTCTTTTAATCAGTTCATCTTGAGCTGCTTGGCAAATTGGGCATGTGGAAGTGCCCTGAAGCTTTGGAAGCTGGACGGCTGTTATATCCTTGGCAATATATAACCCCATATATCTAAGCCTACTGCAACAGTGATCAATATGAATGACATCAAAGAATGTGCCCTCCCACAGTTTAGAAGAAAACTATATAAGGGAAGAGTTGCTTGATTTAATAGAGAAGGATATACATATTAAGATGAAAGTAATAGATTACAGAACGTCAATATGACCCAAAATGCTAGAAATCTGATAAAATGAATGAGCAATCAAGGCTGTTACCAGAAATTCATGTAATATAACAGAAGTAAATAGGATATATTCCTGCGCAGCTTAAATTTATAGAAAATAAACTATTCAAAAAACAAAGAACAGTAAGGGAAAGGAATGGAAGAAATGAAATGCCATCATGAAAGTACTGAATAGAGAAAAGTATAAAGCAATTAAGACAAGAAGTGTCAGAATAGTATAGAAGAGGGAACAGGTCAACAAAAATACTGAAAAAGATAGACATGATAAAAGCAACGTGCAGTATCAGAACAGTCCAGGATCTTTAGCACGCTATTTCAAATAATAAACTAAAGATGGTAGCACAGGCAGAAAACCTTAGAAGATATACAGATAAATATAAAGGAAAAGTACAAAATAAACAATTCATTGATGACCCAAAAAAAATTATAGCTAAATGGGGATCAAAGCAAGAAACACCCCAAAAAAAGAAGAAATAGTCACATTTTGGATAAATATCAATGAAGACCCTGTGGAACATAACAAAGATGCTGAATGGATAGAATAAGTAAAAGAAACAGTAAGAAGTTCAAATGTACAAGATATGATATAGGATGAAGTAATAGCCAGTGAAATTAAAACAAAATTAAGAAAAGCTCCTAAAAGGAAAACCCCAAGCCCAGATGCAGTACCTAACTTCTGGCTAAAATCATCAGCCTTACACAAAGATTTAGTCCAGGGTAAAAACTACTTATATGCACATCCTGAACAGACATCAGCCTGGTTAACAACAGGAAAAATTATACTTCTTAAGAGTGAACCTGCAAGCTATCCTGAAAACTATACATCAATAACTTGCCTTCGGACAATATATAAACTATATAGTGGAAAACTCAATCATGACAACAGAACAAAAGAATAACAGAAGAAAATCATGTGGAACAAAGGATCATTTGTGTTAAATGGAGCTATAATGACGAACTGTAAAAAGAAGAAGAATCTTAAGTATGGCATGAATAGATTACAAAAAAAAATTGACAATACCCCCACATTTATTGCATGAATGATAGCTTACAAATATGTAAGGTATACCCTATATTGATCAATTACATTGTGGCTAAACCATGGTAAAGAATAAATTATTATCCCATGAATAAAAATAATTTAAAGGGGTGATTTACTAGGGTGGCTCTTTGTCACTGCAGCTCTTTTGTCTTGGCCTTAATCCATTAAACTGTCTATTTAACAGATTAGGGTATGCTTACAACATGGCTCCTGAAAACAACAAAGAGTAAAGACTTCTTATCTTCTTTTTTCTGGATTATTTAAAACTGCATAGTTCAGCAGATGAGGATCTGAAAGCACGTCTGCAAGTGGTGAAAATATTATAAGATGATATAAAATGTCATTTGATCTTGATAAATGTATAAAAGCAACATTTAAAGCAGAAAGGCTGCAGCACCAAGAAAATATCAGTCTGGGACAGGAATGTGATACAATGGAAACTGAGCAGGAGGGAGTGTAGCAATATCTTGGAATTGATAAAGGATCAACAATAAAATATGAACAAATGCAAACAAAGCTCAGTAAGGAATATTTTTGAAGACTAAAATTAATACTGAAAACAGTCCTGGCAGTGACAAAGTCTAAGCTATAAACTAATTTTCTCTTCCTATTCTAACTTAAAGCTTTAGAGTGATGAACTAACTCCAAAAGGTATTTGATCAGTTGGACAGGAAAATAAAAGAAATGATTCACACATCAAATAAAATATAAAAATCAGTGTATACCAAGATTATATATTCCTCATTCTGAAGAAGGTATGGGCCTACTCGATACTAACTACATGTATAGATCTACAATCATAGGACTGTGTACACAGCTGCTGACTTCACCAGATCCAAACATAGTGGGAGTTTTAAAACATGAGCAGAACAAGTCTAAGATGACTTCTCTGCTTTGGTTAGCAGAAGCCAATTGGTATCAAGCCGAAATAAAAATCAAACCAGAAAAAGACAAAAATCAGGCAGCAACTGAATGTGGCAAAAAACAAAAGGAAGAATATAAGTAGAAGGGTCAGATGAGAATGCAAGAGATGTGGAAAAAGTATAAATATAGTTGCAAGCACAGAAAACTCCTGGAACAACCTCATGTTGATCAAGCTCTGACACAGGAATGGTTAAGGAGAGGTGAATTTAAACCAGAAAATGAAAGGTTAATATTGGCAGTCCAGGACAGTGGGCTATGTACACATTGGTTTACAAAGTCCATTGAACATGTGGGAGTATCAGATGAAAGCAGGTTCTGCAAAAGAGAACTGGAAACAGTCTCATATCTTGTTGCTGGTTGTGATACACTAATGCCAGAGGGCCTGTATACTGAAAGGAATAATGTGGCAAGACTGCTGCATTGGGGATTGTGCAAACATTACAATTTTAAAGTAGCTGAGAAGCATTGGAAATATGAGACACAAAGCATTTTTGAGAATGATGATGTTTATATCACATGGGATCACCCATTACTAAAGATGATGAGATCAATATTCGGTGAAAACAAGACACAGAACCTAGGACACACCGAGGAATTGTTCCACGCAAAATAGAAGCTCTCATCCTTTTTTGCATTAACAACTTCCTTTACGATTATTTTTACACCTGCAGTTGCCTCATACTTTGGGTTGGTTTCCCCAGCTCCCTTGCATTTCGCATGGAACGATTCCTTGATATGTTTTAGGTTCATTACCAATAGTTCAAAAAATAGATGTGAGAAAACCAGATACAGTAACCCATGAATAGAACACAAAAGTAGCATTGATCTTTGAAATTGTTGCACCCAGTGAGTACAGTGTCTTACATGCAGAAAGAAGCAAAGTCATGAAGTACTAGGATTTGCAGGCAGAAATGAGCGCAATGTGGAAGAAAGATACCCAAACAGTTCCAATAGTAGTAGGAGCAATGAGTCTTATAAAAAGAATCCACAGTCATATTTAGATATGCAACCAATACATTTACTTCTGCATGAATTGCAGAAGGAGTCAATTCTGGGCACAGTGCAGGTGCTGCGAAGAGCACTTTTGGTTAACATCTACTATTGAAGTAATAATAATTTCACCAACATTAATCATATTTTGACAGGAATGGGTCCATTCCCATCATGGTGTTAGAAACATAAAAAACTTGGAGACTTAAACTTAGAAGGGAGAACCGGTTTGCTCTCCTTGTTCTAACTTACAGTTTTGGGGTAATTGACTGGCTCCAAAAGGTACTGGATCAGTTGGACAGGAAAACAAGAAAAATGCTTCATGCTTATCAAATGATATATAAAAATCAGTGTATATTAAGGTTATATATTTCTCTTTCTGAAGGAGGTATGGGCCTCCTCGAAATTGATTACATGTATAGATCTGCAGTTGTAGGACTGCATACGTGTCTGCAGACTTCACCAGATCCAAACATAGTGAAAGTTTTAAAGCATGAGGTAAACAAGTCTAAGATGACTTCCCTGATTAGTTTAGCAGCATATCTTTGTCATGCAGGAATGAAAATCAAACCAGAAGCAGACAAAAATCATGCAGCAATTGCATGTGTCAAAAAAAAAACAAACAAAAAAAGAATACATGGAGAAGGATCATATGAGAAAGCAAGAAATGTAGAAAAGGCATAAATATAGTTGCAAGTACAGAAAACTTCTGGAACATCCTCATTTCAATAAGGATCTGATGCAGGAATGTTTTAAGTGAGGTGAATTTAAACTAATATATGAAAGGGTAATATTAGCCGTCCAGGATAGTGGACTATGTACACATTGGTTTACAAAGTTCAGTGAACATGTGGGAGAAACAGTCAAATGCAGGTTCTGTAAAACAGAGCTAGAAATGGTCACACATCTTGTGCTGAGTGTGATAAACTAATAGCATAGGGCCTTTACACTGAAAAGCATAATAATGTGGCAAGAGTCTTGCAGTGGAGATTATGCAAACAATACAATACTGAAGTAGCACAGAAACATTGGAAACATAGGCCAGAAAGCATTATAGAGAATGATGGTTTATATCACATGGCATCACTTACTACTAGTAGTTCAAATAATAGATGCAAGAAAACCAGAAATAGTAGTCCATGACAAGAAGACAAAAGTAGCACTGATCATTGAAACTGCTACACACAGTGATTAAAGTGTCTTACACACAAAGAGACACAAAGTAATAAAATACCAAGATATGCAGGAAAAAATGAGGGCAGTGTGGAAAAAGGATACCCAGAGAGTTCCAAGTAGTAGGAGGTGCAATGGGCATCATAAAAAAGGAATTTACAGTTGTATTCAGATATGCTACCGATACATGTAACTCCATATAAATTGCAAAAGGTGTCAGTTCTAAGCACATTCGGGGTGCTGCAAAAAGCAATTTTGCCAAACATCAAAGACTGAAACAAAACTAATTCCATGAACTTTAATGATACTTTAACTTGGGAATGTAGTCTATTCCTGTTATGGTATTAAAAATGCAAAAGACTTGGAGAGATTAAACCTGGAGTTTTTTGACTCAGGTGCAAACGTATAAATAAAATATTTAGCCAGATTCAGAAAGGTTACCCCAATGTGCATGCCAGATATATAAACTGTGGTAACAATTTCCTATTCAGAGACAACCCTATCCCAGTGCTGCACCATTAAGAGTGGCAGCACCATGGTGAGTTGTCTCCATGATGTACCTCAAATGGTAATCAGGCATTCTGGAGGAGCAGCCTATTCTAAGGAGCCATATCATTCCCCCAAAATGCCTGCTGTGAGGTATTTATGCAGATGAGTAATTTAAAGAACAGACTAAAACCTCATGTTCACCAAACTGGTTTAAAGTTAAGTGCCAGGGAATTTAGTGGACAGGTAATACTGAGATTTTTATAAGTGTGCTCATGTGTGGATGTATACATAGAGGTATAACTGGCGTATATATATCTACATATATATCTGTGTGTGTGTGTGTGTGTGTGTGTGTGTGTGTGTGTGTGTGTGTGTGTGTGTGTGTGTGTGTGTGTGTGTGTATAAAAATGAATGTGTGAATGTGTGAAGGGGGCTGTCATACATCCACACTCCCCTACACTAATAAACAATTCTTGCCATATGAGAGGAGAACAGTGGACTCCAGGAATAACTCTTTATCTGGTACTTTAAAGATACCTAAAATTAATAGAGGTAAAGTTTTCCACAGAAAAGACATGGGGCAGGAGGAACACGAGACACCAGTGTTAATTCTTATATTATGCTTTAAAGGCACTTAAAAATTAATATCAGTACAGTTTTGCAGCACAAAAGACATGGAGTGGGAGGTAGCACTAAACATCATGGATAGTTCTTTATATCGTGCTTTAAAGGCACTTAATAAGATTCAATCCCTGTACCCTCAGCATTTTGACATGGCAATGTAATCTGTACCATCTCAAGCTATCATTAATAGAAAGAAAGCATTGCCTAAGTCTCTGCAAATAAAAAAGAAAAAAATTACAGTAAAGGGGGAGGTTTCAAACCCTGCATCATTGACACATGAGCGTTAACCCACTACACTTACTGATAAGTTAGGTACTACTTCTCAGAGGTAAAGGCTAATGTCAACAGACTTTGGCTGATGAAGTTTGCAGATGAATGCAAATTAAGAGCTACCACTGATTCTTCCATGACACAAAAGTTTTACAAGAGGATCTAACACAAACAAATGACTGGTGCCAAAGTCACGGATTAGTACTCAATGCCAAGAAATGCATTATAGTGCCTTTTGGGAAGACGGCCACCCAGACAAATTCTTCCATTGACAAAACTCCCCTAAAACCTGGCCCAGCCAAATTTCCCCTAGTAGCTCACTTCCACAGAGCTCTGCAGGGTTTTTCAATGTATTCAACTGCATCACTAGCCATCTAAGCTAAGATAAGAATATTTTCTTGATTTCCTGCATTTGCATTTGCTTTATGCAGTGATAGCTACTGTTTTTAAGCATTCTTAAAAGCATTTATTTAATTTTGTGGAAAAAAAATCATCATTTCTTTGTTAGCTTTTTCTATTTCTGTTTGTCTCCAGATCACCTTGCATAAGGACGAATTAGCAAGGGCCTTAGTTGTTTGATAGTTGTTTCTTGTTTATTCAGCACTTAAGAGCTGCTTTTGCTGTGCTTTTACATTAAAAAACTCCAGAATTATCCATCTTGTGGCTGAAGGTGTTTACCAGGTCTCTTTGAGTTGTGAAGCACTCAAGGGTGCTCAAAGTGTGTGGTCCTTTATTTGGCAAAAAGGGCACAGGAATCAGTTTTCAAGCTTTTTTCTCTCTACTATAAATCATGTAAACTTGTGCAGAGCTGTCTACAATGCAGCAGTGGTTAGCAGTGTCCTGTACAGTAGCAAATGCCTAGACAGTAAAATTTCCCTATAAAGTTAGGATTAGGTCTGAAACCTGTTAAACAGCATGGCATTGTTTGGAATTAACCTTGGAGCAGCTAGCACTACCATATCCTAGCACTGTATAACATCTTGCCCTTAACCCCACAAACTTCCCTAGAAGATCACTATCAAAACAAAATCTTTATTTCTAAACAGCCCAGCCTATTATATGACTGGATAACATGAATATGCAATTTCCTAATGTCTCTGGGGCCAGATTGGTACATTTCAGCATCCCAAGGCACTGTAGCAGCAATCATCACATGGTCTCAGTAGCTCAACAGGTAGCTCACTTGTATTCGATATAGAAGGCTGTTGATTCTTTTCCCACACCAAGTAGTTGAGTTATATATACTGGAGTTTGGCATAATGATCAAACTGTATATCCTACAAACACAAGGTACAGGGTTTGATTCTAACCTTTCAGGTGAAACTGTTTAGGCTTAAAATGGCCCATAAGGGCAGTTAGCCAAAGAAAGGTGTTGTATGCTCACTCAGACAAACAGTTAATCATTAAAGAAAATGACACAGTATGCAAGAGATGTAAATACACAACTTCCTTAGAAGCAAAAATCTCACATACAAATGAGGTTGTCAAGAATACCCACACTACATTCCTCACTTACACTACCTCAAACTCACAGTCACAATGCTTCCAGGACTCTGTTAACACAAACACCCTAGGGCAGACAACATACACTTCATTCAGGGGACCGAACATACTTAATCTGGCACCCAACAACATAGGCCAGCATTTCACCCCGTGTCACATCTTCACTAGTGAGGTCAGATCACAAAGCTGTCTTCTTTGATGTAAAAAAACAACTTGGAAAACCCATCTAAATCAGTAACAGTTAGGAACTATTCTAAGGTAAACTTCACCCTGTTAAGTAGCAGTTTGTCAAAATTCAAGGTCCTCTTTAACCCTGAGACCACAGTTTCCTATGCAGAATTATTCACAAGAGTCGCATTACAAACATGTGAATGGCTGTATAGAGCCTGCAGTACTTGAAGAAAACCCAAAACAAACATTAAAAACTAACCCCACTGGTGGAATCCACACATAAACAGGGTGTGACAAAGGGAAATACTGCCAGCCAAGCTGTCTGGAATTTTGTAAGTGGTTATGTGTTCTTTGTGAATGCCAACATGCTTCATGTAAGATGCTTGTGCTACAACTGCGTTACAACTGTATGTTATGTACTGAGCTAAAATGTAACCACAGCATGCCCTGCTGGCTTAGAACAGAAATGTATATAAAAAAGTCCAAAAAACCAGGAAAACTAAAAACAGGCGACCCAGGTACAACCGCTGAAGACTGATTTATTTGTAATAAAACCAAACAACACAAGGTACTAAGCGCTTTCACCCGTAAATGTTCTGGGCATCATCAGAGTACTAAAAAATACATACACTAGCTTCCATTTAAATAGATATACTAATTAAACAATTAGTTGCCAGTGGTAACATATTATGTAGTGAAGTTTATAAAAGGAGTAAAACACATACATTTAATATGCCAAGACTTGTTTAAGACAGGATATGCAAAGTATAAACAACCATACTGAATATCTGTGAAACTTAATAAACAATGTCCAATAACAACATTATAATAATGGATAAACTGACATTTTATAAAAACCACGAAGAATAAATAATTAAATATTAAATAAATACGCAATATTCAAACATCAACTCAATTTCAAATAAAATGTGATTTATATTTAAGAATACTAGCTATTGAAATATGTTCGTTAATACCTGGCAAAAAACTAGCATTTAGTCTTAGTTGCCATAAACATTCTTTAGCCTCTAGTAAGGTCTTATCATCACCTCCTTTGTTATTATTGTGTGCAATTCTATATCATAAAAAATAAGAACCTTTTAAAATTCTGACATTTTTGACTGTGTGTGTAAAGAGAGCTAGTATTTCTTTCCTTTTTTATGTCTCTAATATGTTCTACTATCCATTCTCTAAGCGTTCTTATAGTTTTGCCAACATAATAAGCTGGACAAGATGAACAGGTAGTAAGATACACCACCATCTTAGTATTACAGTTGCAGTGACCTGGACATCTGATAGTTTTACCAAAATTGTATACTACAGCGTATGGTCCATCATTAATATATTTACAGGTACGACATGCCCCACATTTACTCATCCTAGACATTTTAAATATATTCTTGCTGTTAGATACCTCAAGATACTCTTTTAAATTCATCCCTCTACTATAAGTAACTTTAGGGCAAAGACCTATGTTATCAATTAATTCACCATTATTCATGAAAACACTAGTCCAGGTCTCCCGCACTGTATTTGCTATCCTAAGAGATGCTTCATTAAATGGTATAACAAAAGTGTCATTTCCAATTGTTGTTTTACTCTTAGATATATTGTTATCAAATCCAAACTTTATTATAGGCTTATATACTTGATTTCTTTTTTTGTATATCTCATCACTAACCTTATTTATTAGTTCATGTGGGTAGCCTCTATCTAAAAACATGTTGGATAATTTTTCGATCTCAATACAAAAAGTAGTGTCATCACTGATAATTCTTGAAACCCTAACCATCTGTCCTTTAACTAGATTAGTTTTTTGATAATATGGATGGCAGCTATCAAAATGCAAAAAAGAGTTACAATGTGTTTTTTCCTATAAATGTTTGATTCTAACCTACCCATGTTTTTATAAAATAATATATCCAGATATTCACAGTTGTTATCATATATCTTGCTAGTAAAACTCAAAAAACTAGATGTTATTTTAAGAAAACATTCAAATTCTAAAAACAATTCTTTACTACCCTTCCAAAAATAAGGATATCATCCAGGTATCTCAAATAAAGAGCAATATTAGACCAATGACTGGACATGAAAACATATTGTGTTTTCCAAAGAGCTAGCACGAAATTGGCATAAATGGGGGAACACCTGGCCCCCATAGCTACCCCTGTATTTTGTCTATAATATTCACCATTGATGTAAATGTAATTGTTTTCAAGTACTATTTCCATCAGTTCCCCTAAAAGTCTACATTTTACCTTATGTAAATCACTAAATTTCAATAAACTGGCCTCAAACATTTCTAGGCCCAAGTTGTGGGGAATCACTGTAAATAAATTAACAATATCAACGGTTGTCATTATCATATCTGGGTCAATGCCAACAAAATGTTCTCTTACTTTATCCAAACAATGCCAGGAGTCCTTCAATATGTGTGGTAAATGTTTTAATGTCTCCTTACAATGAACATCTATAAAAGAGGCTATAACCTCAGTTTTGGACCCTCTGGCAGACACTATAGGCCTAAATGGTGGATTATTGGTATCCTTATGAATTTTAGGAATACCAAAGATGGATGGAGTCATAGGATGTTCAACTATTAAATAGTTATATTCTTCTTTAGTAATGACTCCATCCATCAAAAATTCATATAGTATCCAATCTACTTTAGTGTAGGCCCTATGCATCTCACGTTTGGACACTTTTTCACATGTGTTGTCACTCAACATTACAGTCATTTTATTCAAATAGTCAGTTTTAGACATAATAACAACTCCACCACCCTTGTTGGGTTTCATAACCCTAAATTTGTCTGTTGTAGTCAGTTCCTTAAGACAAAATTTTTCAGCTGAAGTCAAATTTTCAGATGTAATTTTCTCATTTATCAATATTCTTCATATCTGAGTTTCACATAGCCTTTCAAATAAGTGTATCATAGGGTTTTGTGGAGGTATAAATGTACTACTCCTTTTCAGAGTAAAACTAGTATTATCTACCTGGATACCTTTATTGTTAGCAAAGAACATCTTGAGATTAAGTTCATAGGTTCATAGGTTCATAGGTTCATACTAGGCTATCTGCCCTAGGGCATTTATAAGCCTAGCCCAGAGTTTTGTGACTTTCGCCACCCCTTTAGTTTGAAGGATACTATGCCCATTATTTAGCTGTGCCTCTGTCAAGCAGTGACACTGAGGTAATCCCTGGGGTATACCTGCGATCTCCCATCCATTGGTCAAGATTTCTCTTGAACAAAGCCAGCGAGGTGCTCTGCCTCACATGTACCGGGATTTTGTTCCACAGCATAGGGAGTCTCTGGGTGATGAATCTGTCCCTCCAGCACGTCCTATTTATGACCATGTCAAGTGCTCTGGTATATAGTTTTAAATTAATTAAAATCCTTCCAATATCTAATCTAAATGAAGGAACAAATCTAAAACTCTTTTTAAAAAGGTGAACATAACTAACATTAAAAATAGTATCAGTAAAATTATACACACTAAAACCTCCATCAACAATAATAGAACATTGACTTCCATTATTATCTGTGTTTATCTCATGTGTAAATTCCATAAAATGTGATGGTGCTTCAAAACAATCTATTGGGCTAGAACATGAAATAGTACTATCATAAGTACTACCTATATTGCAACCTGTCAGACAATCTAGTACATCATCTACTGTTTGTAATGTAGTATGATAGTTAACAACTATCGGTGCCATGAGTTGGTCCTGTATGTTGTTTTGTGATAATACCGGTTCTGCTGATGTTGCTGACCGCCATAATGGTCCCATAACTGCTCTGATCTTCTCAGTGTTGGATCCTCTAAAAAAACCCTCCCCATTGTCATACACATGGTTATTTGATCTATAGTTCTGTGGTGTACTAGGGTTGGTATTACAAGCATTAGGTTTATCCCTAGCATCTGTATCAGTCTCAACCAGCTTAAATGAACGCTTCATGTTTTTAAAATCCTTAAAATGTGCATAAGCCCTCTTATTTTTATAATCGCTGGTATCCCTGATTAGTTTATGATTTTTTACTTCCAACCCTTTACTAATAAACTTGTCCATATCCTTAATAATATTGTCAAAACGAAATCTATTATGTTCAAACAACAAGTCTTGGCGAATACTGCTGTCTAATTTAGTTAATTGTTCATTTAAAATAAAAAGTTTATTATTGTTGTTACGTATAATCAACTTAATCAATTCAATACCTGTTCTATCGAACAGATGCAACAATTCATCAAAGAGTTCTGTCCGCTCTGTAAATCCAAACAGAAGTTTAAACAAACTTTATAAACTTCACTACATAATATGTTACCACTGGCAACTAATTGTTTAATTAGTTAATTAATATATCTATTTAAATGGAAGCTAGTGTATGTATTTTTAGTACTCTGATGATGCCCAGAACATTTACGGGTGAAAGCGCTTAGTACCTTGTGTTGTTTGGTTTTATTACAAATAAATCAGTCTTCAGCGGTTGTACCTGGGTCGCCTGTTTTTAGAAATATATATAAACTATTGTAATTGTGTAAATGTATATGTTTTAATGGTGGAAACTAGAACATAGGGGGTTAACTTTTCAAACATCAAGAAAATAGTTGAAATTAAATTGTTTTACGATTGTGCTATAAAAGTTATCTTTCAGTTACAATCAACAAGAGACAGAATGTCTACACTAGGGGACTCTCTGTTGTGTTGTAAGAGTTTTATTGTTTTATGTCTTCCAGCAGTTGCAAAGATCTGAGAGATATGTATTTTTCACAAGGAGATGTTAAAATGCTGATAGTTTCTGACAATGGGGGTTTCGCTTGGGAAATAAAGTCAGGTGACAAAAAGTGATGTCATCCAAGCTAACCCAGCAGTAAATCTGATATTAATTTAAGAACTCTCTGAGAGAAAGAGGAGGTATTTTGTATTTTGTCTTTGACAAGGAAACATCCACTCACTTCTGCACTTGCCTTGCTGTAAGTAAGTTTTTAGGGCATAGTAACTCTTTTAAGATTCAGATAGGAATATAGTAACGTATAGCTTAGATGTTTTATTTATTTATTTGAGACTGTCCTTCAATGTGGTTTTAAATACTTCCTTTGATTTTGAACTCTGATGTAAGTGATTACTTACTGAGTATTGTCTTGTTCTTTTAATATTTATTATTTAAGCAATAACTCATAGCTGGGTGTAGGCAATGCTGGATTTACCCACAAATGGTGTGGTTTGATCATGAGGGAGAAGCCTGAGTGACCAAACAAAGCAAACTGTGGGTAAATCCAGCATTGCCCACACCCAGCCGTGGGTTATTGCTATTATACAATGACATTATTTAAGAAAAACAATACTTACTTTTCTTAAATAATGTAATTGTATAATGCCTCCATGTTGCCCTTCTGCAGTCTTCCGGTATCCTGGGGCATTTCTGATATACTGTACATGTGTAAGAAACTTGTGTTCCCATGCATACACAGTACATCAGTGCTGTACAGAAGTAGCAATGGAGAAAGGAAGATTTCCATTGCTTTTTTAAGATTTCTCGCTATGTTATACGAGTTCTTCAACTCGTGTAACATAGCAAGATATCTTAAAAAAGCAATGGAGATCTTCTTTTCTGTTGCTACCTCTGCAGAGCAAAAAATAAGTAAAAAATAATCAGGAGATATACTAACAGAAAAAGTCTGGACCTTTTTCCATTAGTATATTCTCGAATTTACAATGGGCACGCTGATTAGGCTGGCCAATCAGCGTGCTCATTTTTGAATATTAATGGCCAATCATTGTATAATAAATATATTTAAAATTTTTAATTGTGGCTGGTCTGTTTACAGCTATTTACGCTATTAGAGTATGTGCATATCTATTTGGTGACACTGTACAGGCCACAGCTAAATAGCCTTGTTCTTGGTCAGATTACCATTTGGATTAATAGTAACATTATGCAGTAGAATTGGACACTCTTTGTTAAGGGCCTTAAAGTATCTGATAAGTAGTGGTTGGTGGCAGTGGAACTACATTATAGTCTGGGCAGAAGGGGGCATAACTAGTAAACCTGTGACAGCCTTTCTCAGGAGTGTGTGTGTGTGTGTTTTGTGTGTGTGTGTGTGTGTATGTGTGTGTGTGTGTGTGTGTGTGTGTGTGTGTGTGTGTGTGTGTGTGTGTGTGTGTGTGCGTGTGTATGTATGTTTGTATATAAATCAAATCTCAAAGAGTTTGTGTGTCAGCTACTTGAGCAGGGGCACAAAGCAATGTTTGTACAGAGAGGGTACTAGAGATCTTGGTTTGGCCACTCAGCTGAGATATTAACCCTATAGCTGTGCCAGTGGGGAGTCTTACTGGGGATCTGGAGAAAGAGGGAAAAACCAGCCCCAGACTGACTGTGATCTCTGCGCATTCTTAAGGGAAATTGTACTTTACTGTGTGTGGACTTTTCATCCTCCCAGTGTGTATGTTCTCTACTGTTGCCAGTGGTGAGGACTGAGGCTCCTTGATTACTGGGCCAGTGCAGGGGTGTCACATATTAATTGGTTGGCAGTGGTGCGATATCCACATCACATATTAATTGGCTTGAAATGGTGTGGATATTGAATTCATGTAGCCTGTAAACAGTGGTCACTAAGGAAGGTGTTTGTACTTTCAATCAGCCACACTGTGAACATTCAGAGTTTCATATCACAATTGCTTTTTTTTTTTTTTTTTGGTAGCTTAGTTAGTCAGGGAGAGCAGGTAAGCATGTTAGTCAAAGAGTATGGCAAGCTGACAAGGAGCCATTTGGCTGAGATGTGCCAAGCTAAAGGACTGGTGCATGCCAACCTGACTATGGCAGAAATGATTGTAGCCTTGGGCACAACTGCATCACAGACCAGCAATCACGAGGACAATAAGGCTAGCCTTAAAGATGTACAACTCTCAGAAAATGGACAGTTCAACCTTTCCACAAAGAACTTAAAAATCCATCTGGAGTTAAAGAGACTTGGACTGGAGGCCAAACATTTGAGAATATAATCAGCAGAGAGACTGTGGTAGGAGAAACAAATGGAATTAGAAGCAACAGAGAGACTGAGACATCTGGAATCTGAAGAGAAGGAGAGGCAGAGGTCACATGAAAAGGAGATGCTGAGTCTTTGCCAGGGTCATGGTGGTAATGGGGAAGGGAGTAACTGAACCCCAAAAGCAACAAAGGCCAGTAAAAATCCACAATTTACAGAGGGGGATAATTTTGATAGTTTCATTCATATGTTTGAAAGGGTATGTAAACAGTATAATGTTGACCAAGGGCTCTGGGTACAGTTCCTGGCTCCCTTAATCCATGATAAAGCTGCAACTGCTATTTCTAAATTGTCTGATACTTATTGTGTAAATTATAATACTGTAAAAAATGTCTTTTAGAATGTTTTAATTTAATACCTGAGCCTTAAAGGAAAATGTTTTGTGAGCGCAGACTCAAGGCAGATGAATATGTGTGTGTGAATATATTGCTGAAATAAGCACTTATTTTCATAGGTAGGTGAGTGGATGTCAGGTCACCACTTTTGAAGGGCTGGCAGCCCTTTTGGTGAGGGAATAAGCCCTTAGCACTTTGTCTGAGGACATGAGAATCTAGTTAGCAGATAGACAAAGCAGTACTGCAGATGAGTTGGGGAAGAAGGGAGACCTATACCTAGCTAGTAGGGCATCACTGCACAGGAAAGGGATATCCAGTGCTGCTCATGGGTCTAAGGGAACCCATGATGGCAGTCCAGACTGCCCCAACAGAGCCCACCAGTATCAGGGGAGACCACTAGTCCAGGTACACATCCAGGACCAAGGGTTACATGTTTTAAATGCAACCAGTGGGGCCATGTAGCACATAGATGTCCATGGAGACAAGGTGGGGAACAAAAGGTGGGGAACCAGTAAGTGGGAATGACAAAATGCCAGCAGTAAGTTGTCTCGAGACAACAAGGGTACCAAACAACCACAAGTGGTTATATCCTATCTTAGTGGATGGGAAAGAAGCCACTGCTAAGAGAGACACAGACTCTGACCTAACCATTGTGAAGCCTGCAGTGGTTAAAGAGGAGCACTACTTGCTTGGGCAGTCTACTCCAGTCTGAGCTTTAGGAGGGACCCCATTCCAAATACCTTTAGCTACAGTTCATCTTGACTGGGAGGGTGGAAAAGGAAGCAAGCAAGTAGATGTGTTTGAGGATATCCCTGCAGATGTCCTGACAGGGAATGATTTTGATAATGCAGTACCTTGTGTGCATGCAGTTACATGCTGTCAGGCTTGGAGACAAGCATGTGGGTCTGGTAGCCTGGGTGAGACCCAGACAGACTGCACACTTGTAGCCAGGACTGGTGAGGTGGTTACTTTAGGGAGGGAGCTACCCTGTAGCAGTGAGACTGAAGGTAAGCCACAGCTGCTTGTGGGTACTGATGTTCCCTTGGACAAAGTGGCTGCAAGGGTAGAGGTGAGTAGTAGTACCCAGGCTGCCAATGAAGCGCTGCTGTCAGAGAATATCAGACTTCTTGTGAAAGGGGAGCTGGGAAGGGTTAGCAAGAGAGAGTTAAGACAGTCTCAGCTCTCAGACCCTACATTACAAAGCCTGCAGGAGGTAGCTAGTGAGGCAACTGATTTTCAAATGAAGGGGGAATCTGTATACTAGGACAAGGGATTACTGTATAGAGAGCTACTAAGAGTGACTAGCACTTGCTCTAGAACTTGCTGGAAAGCACTAGGAAGCCTTAAACTGAAACAAGCACTCAACTCTCCTTGTTAATAAGGAGAAATGAATCGTAGGCACTAAACAGCCTATAATTGCAAAGGTAAAGGAAAACAGCTGTTGTACTTTACAAAAAAGCACCTAAACAGGCATGTCCAAGGGTCAACTTCCGGTGATTTCTCCTGTCCACCTGGTGAATCTGGGCATACTTGGGCAATGCAGCAACTGCCTCATGTACACAGACAACCCTCTCCTCCTACCAACCAGCACTACAACCTGCGAGAGATGCACTTGCATGGCCAAAGTGGAAGCAAAGCTCTATGCAGCCAAGATTGTGCTAGACAGTCAAAAGGAGAAGGTTAACACCTGCACTACACCTCAAGTAACACATAACCCTTCAAAATCCACACCATCAACACCCACAAATAGCAACACTAAACCCACATATGCAGAGGCCCTTAACATTAACCTGCCCAAGCAACAAGGACCTCCGAAGCTGAAACGCAAACAAACACCAGTCACAACCAAAGTGACACATAGCTCATAACACCAGTGTGCCACCCAACAACAGCCCCTAAGGCAAAACAAAATACCCAACATTTTAGTCATAGGTGACTCTATAGTCAGGCACACTGATGTCCCACTCATCAGGCTGAACAAGGAGAAAATTACAGTCAGCTGCCTATCAGGTGCCAGGATCCGCCACATAATGAACACACTCAAGTCACTCCACAACAAGTACAAATACGACTCTGTCATTTTCCATGTTGGAGTGAATAACGTGAGACATACCTCCCTGGAATACATGAAAAGAGACATGGAAGAGCTCTGAGATCATGTGGCCCAGGGAAGTATGAACCTAGCCCTGAGTAGCATCCTGCCTTCGCCCAGAATGATACCATCGTATAAGGACAAAATAATTGACTTCAACAATTGGCTAAGCTTCTGGTGTCATTCAAAGGGGATCCAGTATCTATCTGCCTGGGATGAACTGATCGACAAACCACGATGCTTTGCCAGAGATGGTCTGCATCTGTCACCACTGGGATTCAGGTCACTGGCTAAAGCTCTCGCCACCCCTATAGTGCCTTTTTTAGGCAAGGTTCAAAGGGAAAAAACACCACTGTGACAGATACAAGCATGCAAAATCTGAAGGTAATGCTACTCAGTGTTAGAAGTCTAAACCTCAAAATGCACTCTGTCGAGGCACTCCTAAAAATGGAGAACATTGATATCTGTGCAGTAACTGAGACCTGCTTCAAGGCTCCAGAGAGCAACCCTGCAATACCAGGCCACAACTCTTACCACACTTTTCAGCCACTCTGAGCTACAATAGAATGGCATTAAATATACTGATCCCAAGGATATTGCCAATATCCGGGCAGATCGATTTAGTGCAAATTCACCCCCCTCTCACCCCCTAAAAGGCCCATCTCAGTACCAAAAGTTTGCCAAATTCCAGTAATCACGGCCACACAGGTAGAGACCACACTCTCCAAAGCTAAAAATACAGCATCCATGGTACCAGATGACATCCCGGGCTGTGTACTACATGAACTACAAAATGAACTGGCACCTCACTTAAGTGTCATGTTTAATCATAGCCTCACCTCAGGCTTCATGCCCACTGAGTGGCGCACAGCTACAGTTATCCCACTCCACAAGGGGTATCCACCTTGGATCCCAGGAACTATCATCCCATCAGTCTGACGAGCCTGATCTGCAAAGGCACGGAACACATTATCATGGAACTTATGAACAAAGACATTGGCAACCTTCAAACACTGGACCCCACCCAGTTTGGGTTCGTGAAGGGCCAGTTCTGTCTCCTGAACCCGATTGACTTCTTTGAATCAGTCTCCAGAGCTGTGGACAAGGGTAAGGCAGTCCACACAGCCTATCTGGACCTTGCCAAGGCCTTTGACACCATCCCCCACTCTGGAATCATAGATAAACTTACTAAGCTGGGTATAAATCCCTACGTCACTTGATGGGTTTCCAACTGGCTTACTGTAAAAGTAGCCAACTCCAAATACAGCTCCTGACAAATGACAAGTGGAGTACCTCAGGGTTGAGTCCTGGGACCGCTCTTGTTTGGCATCTACTTCTTTGAAGTACAAGCCAACACTAAGAAACTCTGGCTAACAAAGTTTGCAGATGACTGCAAACTGGGAGCCATTATTGAATCACCAAATGATGTGGATATTCTACAAAAGGGCCTTACAGAAACAGATGCTTGGTGCCAAAGCCATGGGACTAAGCTTAATGCCAAGAAATGTATAGTTATCCCCTTTGGGAAAAAATATGTTCCCATGAATTACCACATAGGTGGCAATACACTAAACACCAAAAGTGTGATGAGAGACTAGGGACACAGGTGGACAGTTGTCTCACCTTCAATAACCACATTGCCCCAACAGTCAGGAAATCCTTCTATGTGGCACACCTCATCACTAAGGGCTTTTCATCCAGAAAAAAAAGGTCATTGTCCCACTGTACTCATCCCTCATTAGACCCATTATAGAGTACAACCCCCCCATTTGGTATGTACCTCAAAAGACATCTGCAACAGCTGGAAAGGCCGCAGAAATACCTCACTAAAAAAATCACAGGCCTAAAGCAGATACCCTATACTGACCATCTAAAAAAACTTCCAGCTATACTCTGTGGTATATCGTCTACTCAGAGGCAATCTCTGCTTAACATACAAGGCCATGTCAAACCCTGAGCTGTTGGACATGCTTCACTTAAAAAATCCAAATCCCTCAGAGCCACATGCTCCAGGGATTTAAACCTTGTCATCACAATGAACAAAACACACTGGAGGGATAGGTTCCTGACATAGAGACTCCCCATGCTCTGGAATAGACTGCTCATACATGTCAAGCAGAGCAACTCCTTGGTGCTCTTCAAAAGGAACCTTGATGATTGGATGGAAGATAGGAAATTCACCCGGGGATTATGTCAGTCATCCTGCTAGACAGTTGTCCAGGGAAGTAAATATTGCGGGAAGAGATACCCAGGGAATTGTTATGGCTAGGCTTGTATTGGCCCTAGGGCTGATAGCCTAGTACCAACCTATGAACCTATGAGAGTGATCCCCTGAGGGAGGTCTAGAGGGTGAGAGAATACAGCAGTTGGCAGTACCAAGGAGCATGCCATCTGGCACTCCTAGCCATAGTTCATGATATTCCCTTTGCAAGTCATATGAGCATAAAGCATACCAAGAGACGTATTATGCAGAACTTTTATTGGGCTGGGATTTCTAGAGATGTAGCAGGGTACTGCAGGACCTGTAAGTAGTGCCAAAAGGTAGGCAAGGCAGGAGACAAGGTGAAAGCTCCTTTGATGCCTTTGTCTGTGATTCACAAGCCATTTCAGAGGGTAGCTATGGATATTGTGGGGCTTCTGAGTACCTCAAATTCCACAGGGAAGAAGGACATCCTAGTAATAGTAGATTATGCTACCAGATAACCTGACGCGGTGGCTCTGTCCTTCATTAAGGCAGAAAAGGTGGCAGATACTTTATTAGAGATTTTCAGCAGGATAGGTTTCCCAAAAGAAATAGTGACTGGCAGAGGTGTCAATTTCAGTTTCAGACCTGCTGGCTTGTCTGTGGAAGCATTGTGGGGTGAAGCACCTAAAGGCCACCTCTACCAACCCCAGACTAATGATCTTGTTGAGGTTGAACTCTACACTCAAGACAATGCTACTGGCATTTGCAGACCAGTTCAAGAGGGAGTAGGACAAATATTTGCCCCATCCGTTGTTTGCTTATAAAGAGGTTCCTCAGGAATCCACAGGTTTTTCACCCTTTGAGTTTCGGTATAGGTATAGGGTGAGGGGGCCTCTAGATTTGATTCGAGATGAGTGGAAGGGTGAGTGTGAATCCCACAAGGGATCTGTTGTGGCATATATCCTAAACCTCAGGACAAGGCTCAGGAAACTCATGGGCTTAGGCCAGGAAAACCTGGCAAAAGCCCAACAACAGGTAAAGGTCTGGTATGACAGGAATAGTTGAGCAAGAGAGTATTCTGTAGGGCAGCAGGTAATGGTTCTCCTTTCTGTCAGACACAACAAGCTGCAGGCAGCTTGGGGGGGGACCCTACAAGGTGGTAAGGAAGGTCAAGTGATGTTAACTATGTGGTAGAACTGCTAGGCAGAAGGCAGAGGCAAAAATTGTACCATGTTAACATGATGAAACCTTACCATGATAGGGAGGCCCTTGTGCTGAGTATTTGTAGTGGCTGGCAGGAGCAGGGGGATACATGGGTACAAGGAGCCAGGCAGCCAAATCCCAAATTACTATGGTGGAGCCTAGGGTGGCAAACATGTGATGGGACAGTGCACGGCTGTACTTGGGCCAGTAATGCCAAGGTAGGTGGAATCTCAAGACAAGGAATGGGGTAAGGTATTCGCAGATAGGCTCACACTCTCAAGCAATGTTTTTAAAAGGTCACTTGAAAAAACTAGCTTAAGTTTTTTTTTGGGGGGGGGGTGTGTGACATAGGGAAATACTGCCAGCCCAGCTATCTGAAATTTTGTAAATAAGTATATGTCATTTGAGAATATTAATATGATTTATATAGGAGTATGACAGAAGAAGATACTGCCAGCCCAGCTATCTGACATTTTGTAGCAGGTTGTGCGTCATTTGTGAATGCCAACATGCTTCATGTAAGATGTTTGTGCTACAACTGTGTTAGTACTGTATGTTATGTACTGACATAAAATGTAAGCATAGCATGCCCTGCTGGCTTACAACATAAATGTATATAAACTATTGTAATTGTGTAAATGTATATGTTTAAACAGTGGAAGCTAGAACATAGGGGGTTAACTTGCCAAACTTCCAGAAAATAGTTGAAATTAAATTGTTTTATGATTGTGTTATAAAAGTTATCTTTCAGTTTCAGTCAACAGGGGACAGGATGTCTACACTAGGGAACTCTCTGTGTAGTTTTGTAAGTGTTTTGTTTTATTTCTTCCAGCAGTTGCAAAGATCTGAGAGATATGTATTTTTCACAGGGAGATGTTAAAATGTTGATAGTTTCTGACAATGGGGGTTTAGCGTGGGAACTAAAGTCAGGTGACAAAAAATGATGTCATCCAAGCTAACCTAGCAGTAATATTTGATATTAATTTAAGAACTGTCAGTGAGAGAGAGAGGGGGCATTTTGTATTTTGTCTTTGACCTGGAAACATCCGCTCACTTCTGCATTTGCCTTGCTGTAAGTAAGTTTTTAGGGCATAGTAACTCTTTTAGATTCAGCTAGGAATATAGTAAATTATAGCCTAGATGTTTTCTTTATTTATTTCAGACTATCCTGCAATGTGGTTTTAAATATTTCCTGTGATTTTGAACTCTGATGTAAGTGATTACTTACTTTGTATCGTCTTGTTCTTTTATTATTTATTATTAAATATATTTAAACCTTTTAATTTTGGCTGGTCTATTTATATATATTTAAGCTCTTAGCGTACTTTCATATCTACTTGGTGACACTGTACAGGCCACTCCTATATAGTCTTGCTCTGGGTCAGACTACCATTTGGATTAATAGTAACATTACACAGTAGGATTGCACACCCTTTGTTAAGGGCCTTAAAGTAGCTGATAACTAGTGGTTGGTGGTAGTGGAAATTACCTTATTGACAAGTGCTCTCTTATACAACTAAACAAGATGCTAAGATGTCTAATTAAGTCCAACAAGGCCAGCTATGAGGTCAGGATAGCCTTGCAAGCTAAGGGCAATCACAAGGCCTTCTACAACAAAGTACAGAACCTTACAGGTAACACATAGCAGTGTGCTGAACTGGGGGTGAATGGTACCACCTTCACTGATCAGGATGACATAGTGAATCTACTGGCTGACAAATTCTGTTCAAACTTCACCCCCCCCCACTCCCACCCCAGCTCCTCTAAGTGAAATCCCTCCAGTATAGTTTTCCCAACCTATTAGTTCACTAAAGGCAAGAACAACACCTCTGTGGGTCCCAACAACATCCTCAGTGGCCTCCTGAACAGTCTAACATATGACCTATCTGGACCACTTGAGGAACTCTTCAGTTACAGCCTCAAAACAGGCTACATTACAAGTGAATGGAGGACTGCAGTAGTTATTCACCTCCACAACAGTGGACTATCATCCGGTTCAGGGAACTGCAGACCCATCAGTCTAACATGCCTAATATGCAAAGCCATGGAATGAATTATCATGGAAATGATAAAAAAGGACATTGTCATCCTAGAGACACTGGATACTTCCCAATTTGGCTCTGGTAAGCAAAAGTCATGCCACTAAACCTGGTAGGCTTCTATGAGAAGGTATCCAAGGTGATAGACTAAACTAAAACAGTACATACTACATATCTTGACCTGGCCAAGGCATTTGATACAATATCCTACTCAGACATTGTTGGCAAGCTCTCTGAGATAGGCATAAAATCCTACATAACTCACTGCTTGCCAGCTGGCTCACAGACAGGACCCTAGAATTCAGAATTGGTAAGATCACCACAACCACTGAGAGACTTGTCACCAGAAGAGTACCCCAGGGCTCTGTGCAGGGCCCATTCCTGTTTGACATCTACTTCTTGGAAGTCAAAGCTAATGTTCAAGATCTTTGGCTCACCAAGTTAAGAGATGACTGTAAACTGGCAGCTATTACAGATTCCACCTAAGACACCAATATCTTGCAAGAGTGTTTAACACAGACAAATGACTGGTGCCAAATCCATTGCTTAAAACTCAGTGTAAAAAATTATTATAATGTAGTTTGGGAAACTGTCAACCCAAGTTAATTACGTCATCGATAAAACATCTCTAAGAGTTGACCCAGTAGTAAAGGATCTGGGAATATAAGTAGAAAGCAATCTGCCCTCGACCAACACATAGAGAAGATAGTAAGAAAATCATTCTATGTTGTCCAGCTTACAGGTAAGGGTTTGGCATCCAGCTCCAAGGAAGTTATAATGCCACTCTAATTGGCCCTTATCAGACCTATTATTGAATACAATACTACCTTTGGCATGAATCTAACAAGACACTTGCAACAGGTAGAACACCCACAAAGTTTTCAAACCAGAAAAATTCAGGGCATTAACACCTTGTCCTACAATGATCACCCAAAGGCTTTGTCTCTGTATTCAGTCTCCTACAGGCTGCTGAGATGGGATCTTTGCTTGACTTATAGGGCTTTATCAGACCCCAGCCCTAATTTATGTGTTGTACATGCACAAAACGAACAGCACCAGAAACACTAGAAATGGGATCTGAACTTCATTTGTGACATAAACAGACTGTGCTGGAGAGACAGACATGAGACCCAAAGGATCCCCACACTATGGAATCAGCTGCCCACACTATGGAATAGGCTCCCCATCCATGTAAAACAGAGTTCACCCCTGTCCCTATTCAAATGAAACCTTAACAATTCAATATTCAATCATAAATGTACCCCTGGTCTGGCCCCCATGTGCCCTGTAGACAGAGACCATCAATAAGAAAGGTATTATCTTAACTAACACCCCTCCCAAAATCTCTTAGTTACCTCCCTACTAATATGCCCTTTTTAATTTCTCCAAGTCTTTTAGGTTTCTAATACCATGATGTGAATTGACTCCATTCCTAAGTCAAAGTATGATTAAAGTTCATGAAATTAGTATTGTTTCACTCTTTAATGTTAGCAAAAGTGCTGTTCGCAGCACCTGCAAAGTGCCCAGTAATGACTCCTTCTGCAATTCGTATGGGGTTACATGAATTGGTAACATATCTAAATACGATTGTAAATTCTTTTTTATAAGACCAGTTGCTCCCTACTACTATTGGAACTGTCTGGGTATCTTTCTTCCACATGGCTCTTGTTTCTGCCTGCAGATCGAGGTATTTTATGACTTTGTGTCTCTGTACGCAGGACACTGTAGTCACTAGGTGTGGCGATTTCAATGATCAATGCTACTTTTGTCTTCTTTTCTTGGACCACTGTATCTGGTTTTCTAGCATCTATCTTTTGGACTGTTGGTATTGCATGATAGCATGTGATTTAAACTTCATCATTTTCTATTATTCTCTGTCGCTCATGTTTCCAATGTTTTTTCAGCCACTTTGATACCATAATGTCTGTACAATCTCCAGTGTAACAATCTCACCACATTATTATGCCTTTCAGTATATAGTCCCTCTGCCATTAGAGAGTCACAACCAGCAATAAGGTGTGTGACTGTTTCCAATTCGGTTCCACAAAACCTACATATGTCTATTTCTCTCACATGTTCAATGGACTTAGTAAACCAGCATGTATTTAGCCCACTATCTTGTGCTGCCAATATTAACCTTTCATTTCTTGATGTAAATTCACCTCTCCTTAACCATTCCTGCGTTCGTTCTTGATCAACATGAGGCTCTTCCAGAAGTTTTCTATACTTGCAACTATATTTAGGTTTTTTCCACATTTCTTGCCTTCTCATCTGGTCGTTCACCTTATATTCCTTCTTTTTCCCCCCTCAACTCCTACCTCTCAACTCCCACCTTTCTCCCTAAAACCCATCCCTACCTCTACCATAAAAAAACTCTTGCAAAATCTAAAATTATGTACTAATGCACCTGATAACATACCCTCATCCTTCCTCAACATAGCCGCCGAAGCCATTGCCTTCCCCATCAGCATCCTAATAAATCACTCTATCGAGGAAGGTCTTGTTCCCACACTCTGGAAAAGAGCTTTCATCATACCCTTGCACAAAGGAGGCAATAATAACAATATCACTAACTTCCGTCCCATCGCCATCCTTTCTCCTATATCAAAACTCTTAGAAAAATGTATCCATCTCCAACTCCTTCCCTATCTCCTAGACAATAACTTACTAACTTCCACACAACATGATTTCAGACCCGGCCACAGCACCATGACTGCCCTCATTTCCTTCTTGGAAACAGTAAATACAGCCCGAGATTCTGGCTCTATTGTATCTACCCTCCTTCTCGACCTCTCTAAAGCCTTCGATACTATATCTCACAGCCTTCTCCTAACTAAACTATCTAACCTAAACCTATCCCCTGCCTCTCTCAATTGGTTCACCAGCTATCTCTCCCATAGGCAACAAGCTGTCAAATGGAAAACAGCCACCTCCTCCTTCCTGAACACACACACTGGTGTCCCCCAAGGTTCCATCTTGGGTCCTCTCCTCTTCAATATATTCATAAATGACTTCTTCCACTCAATTCCCCATGCCAAACTTATTCAATATGCAGATGATTCTACAATTATCTGCACAGCCACACCCATTCCCACTCTCTTAAAATTAACTCAAGATGCCTTCTCTACCACAGAACAGTGGATGAAAAACAATCATTTAGCACTCAATGCATCAAAAATCAAACTTATGGTATTCACTCCCTCAAGAAACACAATCATTGACAGAAATATACTCTCTATCATCAGCCAAAACAACACACCTCTTGAACTAGTATCTGAAACTAAACTGCTAGGGGTCCAGATAGATGACCAGCTCAAATTCAATAGCCATCTACAACTAAACATAAAAAAAAACCACTACAAACATGGCATGCTATGTCGACAAAATCGATTCCTCTCTACATCTACTAAGCTCACTCTTATAGGTTCATAGGTTCATAGGTTTATACTAGGCTATCTGCCCTAAGGCATTTATAAGCCTAGCCCAAATTTTTGTGGCTTACGCCACCCCTTATATGAAAAAATACTGTGCCCATTAGTTTGTTGTGCCTCTGTCCAGCAGTGACACAGATATGATTCCCGGGGTAAACCTAAGATCTCACATCCACAGGTCAAGATTTCTCTTGAACAGAGCCAGTGAGGTGCTCTGCCTCACATGGACCGGGATTTTATTCCACAGCATAGGGAGTCTCTGAGTGATAAATCTATCCCTCCAGCACGTCCTATTTATATCCGTGCTAAGGTTTAAGTCGCTTGCTCTAGTGGTTTTGGTGGATTTGGATTTTTTGAGGTGGAGCATGTCCATTAATTCCAGGTTGAACATGGCCTTGTATGTCAGGCACATGTCACCTCTGAGCAGACGGTATGTGACTGAATAGAGCTGGAGTTTCTTCAATCTGGCAGCATATGACAGATTTTGGAGTCCCTTTATCCTTTTGGTGAGGAACTTTTGGGGTCTCTCCAATTGCTGCAGATGTCGGGTGAGATACATCCCGAATGGGGCATTGTACTCGATCATTGGTCTGATAAGTGAAGAGTACAGGGGAACAATGACCTCACTAGATCTGGATGTGAATCCCTTCATGATCAGGTAGGCAATGTAGAAGGTCTTTCTAACCACTTTAGCAACGTGAGTGTCAAAAGAAAGGCCACTGTCAACCTGGGTCCCCAGGTCCCTGATAACCTCTTCTGTGCTTAGTGGATTGCCACCTATATGGTAGCTTGGGGTTACCTTGTTTTTCCCGAAGGGTATGACTATACATTTTTTGGCGTTTAACTTCAGGCCATGGCTCTGGCACCAGCTATCTGTTTCTGTGAGTCCTTTCTTAAGGATATCCGTGTCCAATGCACTTTCCACTATGGCGCCCAGTTTGCTACAACATTTTTCCCTTCTATACGGCACTCCTCTTCTAACAAACCTTTAATCATCCCTCAAAACAAAACTGTACTCCTGTTATAATAAAATTGCCAAATTTGCCACTAGCCACAAAGCATCTACCCACCACTGTGTATCTCTCCACAAACTAAACTGGCTTGAGCTTCCTAACTATCTCTCCTTTACTCAGCTCACCTTTGCGCACAAACTCATATTCCATCCATCCCTCTGTCCCTCACTCAGCTCCACCTTTAAAATGCACATGCCACAATGACTCCTAAGATCTAATAACCAAAATCTGATAGAACTGTATAAACCTCTTCACTCTCCAGGGAAAAATCTGCTGTCTTTTGCCCTGGCACGCCTATGGAACTCCCTTCCCCCCTCCATCCGTACCACTACTAACCTCCCAGCTTTTAAAAAATCTCTGCATACACACTTAACATCCTCCTGGAAATGCTCCTGCTCCCACCCCTCATAGCCTAGTCTGCTCCCTACAGGCAACCATATCATATATAACCAGATACTATAAATAAGCAAATGCAATAACACCTAATAATTCTTAAATTCTACTATTCCACTCAAGATACTACATATTTACTATAGCAATGCTATGTTTATCATACACAATGTAACCAAAGTAGTCTATTTGCAGCTGCTTAAACCTTAGATTATTTGCATTTTAACCACCTGTCCTTTGTTTTTTGTCTTGAACCCACAATTGTCTACATTTGTCAACCACTGTATAGTTTTGTTACCACTGTTTTTGACAATCTGTTTTACTATGATTGTAAGTGTAAAAGTGTGAACATCTGTAATCTTTTGTATCTTTGTTCTGGAGCTTTTCTCCCCAGCACTCCATTGAAAACGGGTTCTTCGGGCCCAATGGACAATCCTGGTAAATCAACTATAAATAAAATAAATAAATAAAAAAATTTTGTTTTTTAGCACATTCAGTTGCTGCCTGATTTTTATCCACTTCTGGTTTGATTTCTATTCCTGCTTGATGTCGCTATGCTTCTGCTAAATTAAGCAGAGATGCCATCTTAGAATTATTCTCCTCATGTTTCAAAACTTTCACCACATTTGGATCTTGTGAGGTCAGTAGATATGTGTGGAGTCCCACGATTGCAGATCTATACATGTAATCAATTTCAAGGAAGCCCATCCCTCCTTCAGAACGGGGAATATACAATCTTGGTATACACTGATTTTTATAAACCATTTGGTGAGCATGAAGCATCCTTCTTGTTTTAATATCAAATCTATCCAACACTTTTTGGGGCCAATCAATCACTCCAAAACTATAAGATAGGACAGGAAGAGCAAATTGATTTATAGCTTGGATCTTCTTCCTTGGTGTCAATGCTGTTTTCAGGATTAATTTAAGTCTTCTAAAATACTCCTTACTAAGCTTTATTCACATTTGTTCATGTTTTATTGCTGATCCTTCATCAATTCCAAAGTATTTATACACCCCCCTCTTGCTGAAGTTTTTTTATATCACATTCTTGCCCCAAACTTATGTTTTCCTGGTTCTGCAATTTTCCTTTTTTAAAGGTTGCTTTTGCACATTTATCAAGACCAAATGATATTCCAATATCATCTCAAAAAGTTTTGACGACCTGTAGCTGTGCTTTCGATTCCTCATCTGATGAGCTATACAATTTTAAATCATCAACAAAGAGAAGATGAGAGGTTATTATACTTTGCTGTTTTCTAGAAGCCAAATTATAGCCATGACCTAAGCTGTTAAGTAAACAGCTTAATGGATTAATGGCAAGGCAAAATAGGAACTGTGACAGGGAGTCACCCTGGAGTATCCCCCTTTGGATTTTTATCCCTGGGATAATAATCTGTCCTTTACCATGGCTTAATTGAAAAGTGGTCTGTCACTGTTTCATGGTTACTGTAATGTAATCAATCAGTGTAGGATGTACCTTATACATTTTTATGCACTCTTTTATCCATGAATGTGGGATACCATCAAATGCTTTTTTATAGTCAATCCATGCAATACTTAGATTCTTCCCTTTCTTACAGTTCTCCACTATAACTTTAACAACAAATGATCCTTTGTTAAATATGACTTTCTTTTATTGCCCTTTTGTTCTACTGCCATAATTGAGTTTTCTTCTAAATGACTATAAACTCTGTCAGCGTCAATCCCTGTGTATAGTTTATACATTGTCGGAAGACAAGTTATTGGTCTATAATTTTTAGGGTAGTTTGCAGGTTCACTCTTAAGTAAAAGCATTGTTTTTCCTGCTGTTAACCAGTGCGGTGTCTGTTCGGGGTGTGCACATAAATAGTTCTTACTCATGGCTAGATCCTCATGTAAAGAAGTTAATACTTTAAGCCAAAAGTTAGGTACTGCATCTGGACCTGGGGTTTTCCAATTAGAGGCTTTTCTCAACTTTGTTTCAATCTCTCTGGCTGTCATTTCATCCCATTCCATATCCTGTACCTTTAAATTTCTTATTCTTTCTTTTACTTCTTCTATCCATTTAGCATCGTTATTATGTTCCACAGGATCTTCATAGATACTTCTCCAAAATGTATCTACTTCCTCTTTTTTTGGTGGTCTATCAATTCCTTTTGCCTTATTTCCCAAGATACTTGAAATCCAAATGGGTTTGAGGTCCATAGCTAACTCTGTAAGCACCCTAGTGGTCATTAGCCTAGTAACAACCTATGAACCTAGTATAACTACTACCTTGGGTCTCCCCTGAGAAGAAGCTACTAGCCTAGTGAGACTAACCCAGTCAATAAAGGATAAATAAATAGGTTCAAAGATAGAGTAAGTTTGTCAGAAACAGTGAGTTGTCCATCAGTATTTAGGTCTTTTAATACTATAGTTTCTTAATAAATATTATGGGAACTCAAATGCAGAATATATTCAATAGTAAAAATGTTTTTAGTTGAAATGTATAGTGCTATGATACATGTTATTTTGGTAGGTTATTTCTCAAATGCAGAAAATCTTCAATAGTAGCAATGTTTTGGGGTGGAATGCATAGTGTTACGATGGATCTACTTCAGAGGTTCGACATTCCAAAACGCAACTTTCATATGGCCAAGACCATATGATCAACATTTTGAAAAAGTTGAACATCTCCTACAGAACGTAAAACACAAAAAACACTTCAATAAATGAGTTTAGCAGGGGATCAAGCCACCTTGCACCACCCACATCCCCTGCTACTTAAGTATTCCTACTTTGAGATCGCACTACAGTGCAGAAAAGGGAAATCTCCCAGTTCTGTGCTGTATACAGATCTCCACTATACATGTTCAACATTTCAAAATGTCAGTTATATGGTCCTGGCCATATGAATGTCAGTGTTTTGAAATTTCGAACATCTCAAGTAGACCTGTTATGATACATATTTTTTTGGTAGGTTATTTCTTAAATGCAGAATATCTTCAATAGTAGCAATGTTTTTGGGTGGAATGTATAGTGCTATGATATATATGCTCTTTTGGTAGGTTATGTCAGGGACAGCAATAGAAGTGTCTTTCACTGAAGGATATAGGATAGAAGAGGTTCTAGGCAGTAGTTTGTAGGGTGTTTCTAAAAATAATTGCTACCTCACTGGCCTTTTATGTTTTGTATCAGTTCTGGTTATATTGCAACCTAGTTGAAGGATTTCCTGGTCCTTTATACCCTGTTTGTGCCAGGTTTCAAAGACCACAAGTATATCAAGGGAGTGTGAAACTATGCAGTTGAGCAAGCTGAATATTTTGTTACATATGCTTCCCAGATTCATGTTTAGGAAGGAAAGGCTGCTGCCTGTGAAGAAGAAAAGTGGAAGCATATGTAGTTTGTGAAGTAATGGTGGGTTAAGTTCGAGGAGAGGGCCAGGATTTGGGTGGATGTTGCTCCCTATGGATAGAGTGGAGCTGTGGCAATATGGTAGAATTCATTTTAATTTATACTTGGGTTTTAAGTTAGGATTAACATGTGTGCACTTATTGTGTGTGTATCTGTACTTGAAGAGCATATTGCAGGTGTAGGAATACAGAAAGGGAGAAATAATATGGTGGAAATGAGGAGAATAATTGCTTAAGCATACTGTGCATGAGGGGAGATTTATTACACTGTTGTGGAGTGGATTGGGATAAGACGTGATGTGTGCTAGAAGTCTTAGTAGGCATACTGTTGTAATGTGAAGGAGCACCATTTTAGCTGGTAGAGAAGTGATGAAGAAAGAGTGTATAAAACAAAGGTGAAGGATGATGGAGAGATGATGCCATGAATGTTGTAGCAGTGGCTTAGGCCTACGGGGTAGATGTAGTTATGAGACAATGTGAGCAGCAGGTGCTCCATCAGCTATCTTCCTGCTTTTTGATGAGGACCGTCAATGCTAATTTTTCCCTGAAACATCTATTCAAACATCATATGTCCCAGAATCCCTTATACTCCATATTATCACCAAGGAACATGTTGTTAAGGTGCTAGCAAAGACCATAAATACTTCCTTAATGGGACCTGACTACCTGGATGTTTAATAACTAGTGCTAAATATGACCGTACAGAAACTTTCCACACATTGTTTACTCTAAGATAAGCCACAGGACTTCTTACTAAATTATAGCATACCATAGTGGTAATGCACTTTCATAAAAGTGGTTCTGCCATGGACTCCAGTAGCTACAGATCCATCACCCTGATGAACCAGACCGGCAAAGCTACAGAACGCATTATATATACGTGATCGCATATACCTAATGGTCATTCTGATGATACAGTGTATCTTGATCTGGTCAATGCATATGACATTATACCCCATGCGGGCATAGTAAGAATGGCAAATGCTATAAAAAAGATTCCTACATGGTAAGAAGAATCGCAAACTGGCTAAAAGATAAAACATATGAGGTTGTGTGTCAGATGGTCCATTTGAAAGCATGAAGATAAACAGTGGAGACTCAGAGACTCCCCAGGGCTCTATGACGGGACCTCTCCTGTTTGATATTTACTCCTCTGATCTCCAGACCATGAGCCAGGACAGGACGTCTGGGTATTATTTTCAATACCCCCACTGACATCTGTATGCCTCAAAAAGAACTTGCCCTAGTATATACCTGGTACACATAAAATGGATTTACAGTGCAACAAAAGTGTTGAATCTCTCAGCCTGGCAAACAGCCCTCCTATCCTCAACAATACCCCACTACAAAACAAAAATGTAGTCAGGGAACTTGAAACCTGGTTTGAAAATTCCCCTGGCCTTCGATAATCATGAAAGTCTTTCTGCTTATCACAGTTGATAGTCAAAAATATATCATCCAGATCTAAAGAAGTTATCATTTTCTTATATTCAGCATTGATTAGGCCAATAACTGCGTACAACTCCCCCATCAGGATGTACTGCAATAGACATATTGGACAATAGATAAGCCCCACAGGGTTCGAACCTAGATAAGATCTCTTACTGAAACATTAGTGGCCTTAAAAATCATAGTTATTAAGACAGACCAGCAGAACTCTCTCTGTACTTGGTCTGTTACAGACTCCTTCATGGAGATCTGTGTCTAGCCTTTCAAGCCACAAAAGATCCAGTTCCCTTTGATCTCCTATTCCTTCAAAGAAAAATGATACATCAAGTACCCATTTAAAGGAACAATACCTTCATTAGCATATAAATAAAACACTCTGGCATGATAGATTCATATCCCAATTTATCCCTCAGCTCTGCAGCAAACTTCCACTATATATATCAGGCAAAGTAGCATCCTTGCCACCTACAGGATAAATCTAGATAATTGGAGGGACAGCCTCACATTCTCCTAGTTTATCTTGTCTTGCCCTCATGAAGGCTAGAGAGCACCTATGAATTTGGGAGTTTGCTAGGCTTGTAATGGTCTGCAGA
>NC_056733.1:1416576068-1416598568 GCF_019279795.1 Protopterus annectens | reverse complement strand
CCACATCACCTACAATTTGACGCAAAACAAAAATAGATTTTCAGATATTTCTTATCACAATGCAACTATAATTAAAACTTTACCACTAGATGAAGCATTAAATTACATTACCATAACTTTTCCTAGGCATTCTAATTTCTCTAACTCCATCATATAAGAAAACAGTTAAATATATCCCTCCTTTTTGGCCTCAAAACTTACCTAAGTAAACTAGGCTGCTCAGAGATGAAGCATAGAAATTATGGAAAATGAACAGCACTTAACAGAATGTTCAAAACTGTAAAACACTTAAAACCAGCCTAAGTGACTTACAGAGATAAATCCCTGAATACAGCCTGGGCAGCATGAATCTGACAAGTCTTAAGATTTGAATACTTGATGGAGCAGGCAGAGGGGATGTGTAAGCCCTTCCCTACTAGGAGGGATGATGGTTCCTGCCTTGCTCATGTCACTGTTGTCATGACAGGTCCCAAGCTAAAGAACTGTAGTGGGACATTGTGATGATTTTAAAAAACTGTAAGTAAATCTGGAGTACAGTAATGTCATAAAAACAAAAATATATTGGTTATTTTCCCAAAACAGGGAAATAAATACTACTAATAATAATACATGGATCAAAGCATCAAACAGAAATAAAGAAAGAAGGTCATAAGATGGATATGTTTAAAATAACAAAATACCAGGCTATATACAGATAAACCATGCCTGAAGAAGATGCTGAATCCCTTTCTATATTATACTCCCACAGTGTATGGCTATCTTACAGAAGGCAACGATTGTCTTTCCAAATAAATGCATATCTTTCTTTTGTAATGTAATTGTTTGCTTGTTTCAAAGCCACTATACTTTGTACCAAATTTTCACTCCTGTGTGTTATCCTATGGCCTGTTAACTCAGTGCTCCACATCTGGGTGCACTGGGGGCTTGGCCATCACCATCAATCTGGGGCTTTTTACTTTAGGTCTATCCCATTACACCCCTCCAATTGCACCCTTTTTGGTTGCATTCAAGGGTCAGATGTGTAATGGAGGCATGGGGGATATTGCCTTACCTCTGTGGTAGCTTAGGTAGGTCCACCACCCTTTCCCGCCTTGATCAACACCCATCAAAGTGAATTCCCCCAACCTGCACCAGTGATAACTGAAAGAAGCGCCTACATAACTGCACCCCGGGGGGGCACACCCATCCCTCCCCTACCACTGCATCAGTCTCCAGAGCTGCTAATCAAACCTAGTTTTTTTGGGCTATAATCAGGGCCGCATAACTACCCCCAAGGATGGGCACACCCATCTCTCCCCTACCACTTCATCAGTCATCAGAGCTGTTAATCGAACCTCGGTTTTCTGGGCTTTAATCAGGGCTTTATACTTCTATGCCAATAGAGAGGCCCTAAAGCCATTATACTGCAGACGTCAAATGTTTACCTTAGTGTTCTCCTCCATTACAAATACAGGTGGAATTATTCAGCCTTAACAATGCTGTACTAAAGAAAAAATATTTCCCTGTAAGTACAATCCAGTGCTTCTTTACCAATACTAACCACCAACTGCTGTGTTTCTATTGCAGCATATCGTAACTTCTCCTTTTGCTGTCTCTTACACAGTACACCGTTCTATTACCACTTCATGCAACATTACCTCCAAACCATTGCATGTTTCATGTCACATTAAAGCCACAGACTAGACCCAATGGTCCTTTTGCTGGAATGACTGCATTCCCTACATCACATTAATTATTACAGAGTTGGAAAAACTGTGCTGTGTCTTCATTGCGGCTTATTGGCTGGATCAAAATTCTGGTCCACTTTTGCATGACACCCTCCTCAGTTTAAGGTAAGGTACTCTACATTCTGTCTCAGAGAGGACAGCTTCTGCCATATAATTAGACAGACTAAGGAAATGTGCAGTAGACTGTAATAATAAACCTTCAAAAAGAATGGCTAATATATGTTATATCATCTGTTTAAATCTAACCCTTCATGTATTTTACGATCTTTCTGTCTTGCCCATTATTACCACTTCCTCATGCATCAATCTTCATCAACTGTGATGAAAAATGACCAGTTCTACAACACAGCATTTCACATAATAGCTGACTGCATTAATACTATTCCTTAAGATACACTTTCAAAGACCCCTCCTGCAGCACAAAGACAAAAAGTGGTCCCATTTAAGGATTTTTAGAACATCGGGTCCCTATTCTGCCACACCTACTACACATTCCCAAATGTAATGAATCGAATAATGAACTCTCCAACTCTTTCGCAACATAAACAGGGCATGTTGAAGGGATAGATATGTATCACTGAGAATTGCACTTCTATGAAACCGTCTTCCATGCCACATAAAGGAAAGAACTTCTCTTACTCTACTCAAACCAACTTTGGATGACTGGATGGGAAACTATAAATACACCATCGGTTTATCACCCATACCCCTTATAAAAAGGGACAAGTAAGTGTTCCAACATATCTTTGCAATGCCCACCTCTGGGGTATTCATACAAAAAATATAAGAGCTAAAAAATTACCATAGGAGTACAAGTCTAGGCTTCTTTTGAGCCTTTCGGATGAATGGCCTAGTAAGTACATGACACTTGTCTCTACACTTATTAGACAAGCAAGGTGGGGGGAGTTCATTTGAAATGCTTTATTATATAGAAACACATCAGGATGGATAGCAGCTTCAGTAACTATAAACAAACTGATTAGCAAACAGCTTACACATGTGCATGCATGCTTGCACTTCAACATCTTAACACAAAATGGCACTCTGTCCCTGCAAGTGCTTAGTAATCAATATGTTAGTACATGCACACTGATCTACATCCTGCCTCTTAAAGAAAAGATTGCCCTTTATCAAAATAAGGTTACGTTTAGGCATGCATCAATAAATATAATCATAAAAATAAACACAATGCTCAGGTTGTTCATATTGTTTATGTCCAAGTCGTTGTATATCTGAACATGGTCTCAGCATTCAACCAGATCTTGTGACATAACCATCAGGACTGGACTTAATAACAGGCATAGATTTCGGTGAGCAGCTTGCCTCGGGATTCATCACAGGAATGTAAATTGCTTCTGGAACTTCCTCAGGATCTGGAACACCAGACAACTCACTCTGAGATAAACAGTCTTCCTCACAGGCTATGTGCTGTGATACAGGCTCAGACACTGGTATCAAATGCTTCTGATTCCACCAGAATTCTGCTCCTTGTGATTCCACAATGTACAGTTTCAGCTCTGGACAAGTAGTCTTCACAACTCCAATCCGATCATAACCTTTGGACATTTGCATCCTTACCACTTCTCCCTCTCGTAATGGCTTGAACGATCTACTGGTCTTATCGTAATAGGACTTCTGGGTTAGACTCTTCTTCAACAGATTCACTTTCACTGACCTGTTGTTCTTCACACATGGAACCAACAATTGACTACTGATGGGTAATGTGGTTCTGGTTTGTCTCGACAGAAGTCTCTGAGCAGGTGTACCAAGATGTTTTTTCATGAGGAATGTTTCTGAAATTCAAGAGATTTAGGAAAACACCACTATTGTCTTGTTTTGACTTCTCTAGCAACTGCTTTGCACTTTGCACTGCACATTCTACCAAACCATTGGACCTAGGATATTCTGGGCTACTTGTGACATGAGTAAAGTCTCACTCTTCTACAAATCTTTTAAACTGTTTGCTTGTAAACTGCATGCCTTTGTCAGAAATAACTTTGTGTGGAGACCCATGAACTGCAAAATGACATTTCATCTTAGTAATGACAGTATGCTAGATTAAGAAGTAGGTCAATCTCAAACCAATTGGAATAAGAGTCGACTAACACCAAATAATGTTGACCATTCCACTCAAAAATCTCAATGGCTACTGACAACCAAGGTAGTTCAGGAATCTGGTTCAGCTGAAGTAGTTCATTCTGTTGATATGGCTTTGTACTATTACACCCAGAACAAGCACTCTCTCAATATCTTGTGACATAGAAGGCCAAAATACTAGTCCTCTCGCCTTTCTTTTGGTAGTCTTCTTCTGTGTGACCTTGGTATAAGATAGTGATGTACTCTTGTTGGAAGGACTTTGGAACAATAAGTTTAGGACCTTTCATGATGATACCATTGTCTGACAAAATCTCATCTCTGTATGGAAAATAAGGATGCACTTCTGGAGGTAAACTAGATAGCTTTGATAGCCATCCTTCTCTGAGAAAGTGGTTGAGCTTCTATAAAACTGGATCTGTAGTGTGTTATCTCTCAGTTCCATCAAAACAAGTAGAAAAAAAATTTCTCACTTCCATGACTTCAAAATCAAATATTTCATTCTCATGCGGTTCAGTGGTACTTCTGGGTGATTGGAATAACGTAATAGCAAGATAAAGAAGTTTTCCTTTCTTGTAAACAGGCTTGAAATTATAATTTTGCAATGTCAGCATCATGCATTACAATCTGGTTGGAGCTGTATGCATAGGCTTTCTCAGTATAGTGGCTACAGGTTGGTGATATCTTTCAATCTGGATAGTTCTACCATATACATAATCATGGAACTTGGAACATACAAACACAAATGCCAAAAGCTCTTTATCTGTCTGAGTATACTGCATTTCAGCTTGGGTGAGAGTTTTGGACACATAAGCAACAGGTTGACCCTCTTGTAGAATTACTGCACCAAGTCCAAATTTTGAAGCATCACATGAAAGAGTAACTGGCTTGTGGATGTCATAGTATCTGAGAGTAGGTGGACTGGAAATTCTCTGTCTCAGGACATCAGATGCTGTCTGGTGCTGTTCTAACCAAGACAGAGATACATCTTTATCTGTTAGCTTTCTGAGTGGTGCAGATATTTGACTCAAGTCTGGAATGAACTTGCCTAGGTAGCTGACCATGCCAAGAAAACATTGCAGGTCTTGAACATTGTCTGGAACTAGCATCTCGAAAATAGCTGTTTGCATAGAAGGGTCTGGTTGTAAGCCTGAACTGGTGAATAAATGACCAATGTAAGTGACTTCTCATAGCCTGAATTTGCATTTCTGTGGATTGAGCTTAAGATTCACTTGATGTGCCTTTCCAGAACTTTCTGAGGTTTCTGTCATGCTCAGCTTCACCATTACCTCCTACTAGTATGTCGTCTACTATAATAGCACAAGGATACACAAAAAAATTTGCTCCACTGCACATTGAAAAACTTCACTTGCAGAATTTATCCCAAATAACATTCTCAGAAATCCGTACCTTCCAAATGGAGTACTGAAAGTAGTGAGCAACGAAGATTTCTTGTCAAGCAAAATTTGACAAAATGAACTCTGCATCTAAGACAGAAAAAAATTGAGGCATTTGGCATAAGAGCTGCAACCTATTTGACTGTGTGCATTAGATGAGGTTTTTCAGTGCTTAGTTCAAATCTCTTGGATCAATACATATTTTGATGTCATCTGAGCTTTTTTTATGAGCTACCACCATGGAAGATACCCAGCCTGTCAGTCTCTGTCAGTTCACTAACTGGACAAATCACACCTTGTTGCACCATTTTGTCTAAATTGGCTTTAACTTTAATCTGCATAGCTATTGGAACTTTTCTGGCTGGTCTGACAACTGGACTAACATCTGGGTATAACTTCATGGATTACACATATGGAAGCTTGCCTAGTTTGTCTTCGAACAGATCAGCATAGGTAGAAAAAATATGCTGGGCAAACGTAGAATAGTGGTCTTTTAAGCTAACATGGTGAACTTCCTTGTCAAATGAAAGCAGTCCCAATTTCAAAGAGTCTCTGAGGTCTAATAATGACTGGACGTGCCTTTTGATCAAATAAAATTACAAATTGTAAGCATTACTGAGTCTCCGGTTTGAACCTCTTCACCACCATATGCAGCAAGTTTGGCATACTTTGTCAAATCAAGCCTTTCACGAGCACATACTCCAGCAAATGTTTCTGCAGACATAACATTTCACTTTGAGCCAGTATCAACATTGAGCTCTATGGGTTTGACATTTATCTGAACAGTAGAAAATACTTCATTCTTGGCCCATAAATCAACTGCATTTACTGTCTCATTAAGCACTGACACACCATCAAGATAGAACAATGAGATTTTGGGTCATGGCTTTCTAATTGCTCAACTCTTTTCTTAAAATGTTCCCTTTTAGTGAAGAAATGTGTGGCTTTTAATTTACAAAATCTTTTGAAATGATTCCATTTATTACATTTGTGGTATTGGTGACCAAAAGCTAAGCATTTTTCTTTTTTAAATTCATGACTTCTACCATAATTATGACAGTTAACAATGAAACTAGGGTGAGGCCCATGCTTTGAGTTTTCTGACTCACTCTTATACTTCACTGAGACTGTGTAATTTCTGGAACTTGCTAGAAAACGCATAGGTGCCCTGCCACACTCCCTGGTAAACCCCATAGCTGCCATGTGCTTGGGCCGGTCTCTTTTACTCATGTGCTGTGTACTATCAATGTGAGGCTTAGAAGTTACTGGAAACATGCCTTTCTCATGTTTAAGCATATTTGTGTGCGTTTCTGTGAGCTCATATAGCTGGCAAATCTCAATGGCCTTATTCAAAGTTAAATCACTGTCACAAAGCAAAATCTTTCTCACAGTATAATCTTTAATACCATGCACAAGTCTGTCCTTTATCAATTTATCCCTTAAATCACCAAATCTGCACAGTTTAGCTTTATTTCTCAAGTCAGTTATATATGCAGCAAAATTTTCACCTGGTTTTTGATCCCTTGTGTAAAATAAGTGCCTCTCCATTGTAATTTTGGTCTGGGGGTTACACATTTCTCTAAATTTGTGTTTTAAGCCATCAGGGTCCTCCCTTGACTCAACCTGCACAACAATATGACAGTTTTCCCCCACTCCTGCAAAGATAGCAGGTGCATACACAAATGAACGTTTCCTTTCTATGGCTTCTGACCCAGCTAAATTAAGTAAAATAAATGCCTTTGTACAGTCATCTTTATCAGAAAATGCAGCCTGTATGAAATGTTGTACTCTTGCCCAAACACTCTCCAGTTCTCTGTTATATAATTATCAAACGTTAGTGGACCTGGTTTTCAAAATCCTTCAGCCATGCCATCAAAGTATGTGTGTTTGAGCATACACTGAAAATATGGCCCTTGTAATTATATATGAACAAATTGCCTCTCTGCAGCTTGCAGTAACACATAGATGCCCAATAAACTTATTTGAAACACTGTAATTTGATAAATATGCTCTGAAATGGTGTTATTTTGCAAAATAACTTTACTGTAACACTGCACAAACATGCAAGCACTTCATACACTTCTGATAACTCGGTTTGCCTCAGTAAATACATGCAATTTGGTCTTTATTTCAAACATTTTCCGTATTAATTTGAACATTTCTAGCAATATTTATTTATTTAACATTTGTTAACTGGGAAATTCCAACTTGGAACAAGGCCAATTTTTAGAGGAGGCCTGGGGAAAAATGCTCCAGAAGCATGTCTTGGTAATGTGGGAGGAAACCAGACCACCTGGAGGAAACCCACATGAATATAGGGAAGATATGCAGACTATGCACAGAAGGCACTCCAGCCTAGAATCAAACTGGAGAACCTCTTGCTGTGAGGCAGCAATGCTACCTCTGCATTACTGCGCCATCCCATAAAAGCTACCTCTTCAGTCAGTGACTCATTTATCAGAGCTGAAAATCAAACCTTGCACCTTCAGGATGGAAGTCAAACACCTTAACCATTATGCCAACAGGCCAGAAAATATTGGACATTTTGGCTTATTTTAATATAATTTAAAGCAGTCCGTATGCTTTGTTTCATATTTTGTGAATAGGAAATACATTGAGCAAGTTTTAACATAAGAAATCCATTTCTGACCTGTTTTTACAAATTATACATACAGCAAAGGGCAACTGTTGCCTCTTGCTGTCATAGTAGAGAAACTGGAGTTCTTTTTGGTCATTGGATTTGACCCTTCTAACATCATGTCCTTTAGAAATCCCACTTCTAACACCATGTCGCCCATCTTTCTACACTTATTAAACAAGAAAGGTGGGATAGTTCATTTAAGATTCTTTATTATATAGAAACACATCAGGATGGATAGCAACTTCAATAACTATAAACAAACTGATTAGCAAACAGACCTTACACACATGCATGCTTACACTTCAACATCTTAACACAAAATGGCACTCTGTCCCTGAGTAATCAATGCACTTAGTACATGCTCACAAGAGGTTTCTTAAAGAGATATGCACACTGATCTACAGTACATATAAGACTTTCATGTAAAAGTTTGCAAAAATCCCTGTAAAAAAGATATTTATCTTAATCCATATTTGTACTGCTTCTCGTGATATATTTTCAAATATTTAATTTTACAGAGAATGAAATTGCATTGGGTAAAATATGTTCATGTTGTGAGACAGTGCTAAACTGAGACCTATGGCAGTTTTTCTCAAGATATAATCTGTTACTTTGAAGTTACCAGCCTGTTGTTTTAGCTATTAAAGTGATTAAGAAACAGAGTACAACTGGCAGTATTGAAAAAGTAGTTAACTGAAGAGAGATTTTAGTTTTCACTATTGATGCTGATGATGTCACCAGTATTACAGTGGTAGCATCTGTGCAGAATGCAATGACACATGTATGTGCATACACACACACACACACACACACACACACACACACACACACACACACACACACACACACACAGACACACACACACACACACACACACACACACACACACACACACACACACACACACACACACACACACACACACACACACACACAAAACTACACATATGTATTTATTTATTTATTTATTTATTTATTGGCATCCAATTACTAGGAAAGTCCAGCTGGGTAGGAACTACATTTCAGCGGAGGCCTGGGGAGAAAAGCTCCAAAGTATTACAAAACATTTTAAGAACAATAATTTTATAGTCCTTAAAATAATACAGAAAACTGATATTGAAAGTATAGGCAGAACTGACATAACTACAGCCATCAGTAAACAGTAACATGCCACCATACCTCTCAAGCGTATTCATCATCATGATGAATGTTCCTCATGTTGAGTTTTAAAAAGTCCATGTTCCTTCCAGTTCTGCCTAGAAACAGTCTGTCACAGATTTCTAGCTACAACATTTGTAACTGCTATCCATGTTAAATAACACTGATCATATTATTTTAGCAAAAGAAATTTTATAACCATTCTTTTAGCTTCCAAGCTGTAATGGTTAGCAAGCCTGTAGTAAGTGTTTCACATTTTGTCCAAATGTTCCACATTAAGCAAGGCGATATTCCACATTTTGGAGATAGAAGGCTAAGAGCTATGCATATCAGAGCACCATACCTATATACCATATTATAGTCACAGACTATAATGCTGAAATTAGGAGCAAATGAACACCAACATGCATACATATGGAAAGGGCACTGCAGAATTATGAAACCTTGTGATTTGTTGCCATCTTCTGTGTACTAGCCTAGCATATCACTGCCTCCATAAAGCTGTGTAAGTTGGTAAGGTAGTATTTAAATCTGCCAACACCAGCAGTAAAGACCTATTGTTAAAAAGACAAGATGACCACACTGTCTGAATACATCAGTAAGTGTTATTTGTTCCTTTATTTATAACTTTTAATTGAGAAAGTGGGCTGGTTCATTTGACCTTTTCAGACATGACTTGTGCAGTAAAGTTAGATACATTAGAAAGAAAATAATAACTTCTACTGTAGAGGTTAGATTGATAGTCCTACAAGAAAGCTACAAGTTAGGTCTTGCTGCCTGTTTAAATGGATAGATAAGTCTTGAAAGCTAGTATTAAAACAATGAAAAGGAAAAGAGACTTGAAATACAGCCTTTAAAATCCATATCCATCCACATTCTAACAGAATCCATCTTCTACAAGAACTGCATTTCCAAAAGTGACATTTCATCATTACAATCTTTACAGAGGCTTTCAAGTACTAATAATCAAGTTAATGTTATCAACTGGTCTTTAACTAAATTGTTAGGTTTCCTTCCAAATCTGATTTCCTATGCAATATATTTTTTCTTACAATCTGCACCTTAACCATCAAATGTAACCATGTTTTACTCTCCCAATGGCATTAGTCCTAATATGGAACTAAAGCAGATGACCTCATGCCTTCAGTACATTCTAGCTTTCCATAATAAGGATTCCATGGCGTGCACCAGTCTATGAAGAAATCTGCAAGGATGATGTCTATTACAAACATTTTTCAATATTTACTATAACAGCGCACTGTCCTAAAGCAAGGCTCTATGTAATCTAATCAATTTGCCACTTACTCACAAAATTAATATGATTAATCAGGTAAATGGGATTCATTATCTGACTATGTTCATTACCATGCACCATGTTTACACCATCCTCTTGGTATTTCAATAGCTGTAAAATAATCAAAAGAAGCCTCTTTTAAGTTGAAAAAAATGATAGGTATCATCACACTTTATCTCCACTGCTAATATATCAGTCTTAGAAGATATTTCCTTATGGATCAATACAAATCTGAAACATCATTTAATAATATTAGGCGATTTTATTATTGACTGGCAAAACACATTTAAAACTGTTTTCATGGCCTTTCACAATCACTTGTTCTGCTTTTCCAGACAAATCCATAGACAAAGAAATAATCTTGGACTGCATATTCACAAACAACCTTCATAAAATAACATTGGTAGGCATCTTTTATGATTCAATAACTGGATCATAATCCCATAGATGTCATTTGGAACAAAACAGAGAGAAAAACACATAATGTATTGATGAATACACTCAAAAAATCAAAGCATCCGTTTTCAACAGCCTACTAATAAAATGTAACTGAAATGCTCTTAAATCTTTGTCACTAGATGATGTTTATGATGTTTCATCACTAGATGATGTATGATGTATGATCAATCAAATGTTTATAACTAACTATTCTTAGCTTTTAGCTTCCTTACAAAAAAGAAGACTAAATGTAATCTGTTCTATAGCTAACTCTAAACACTAAAGAGTATATGATAGTAAGGGATAATGCCTGGAAAAATGTAAAATAAACATAACTACAATAAATTTTAAATGGCACCAAATTGTGCAAAACATAGCAAAAACAAGAAAGATGACATAAAAAGACAATAGTAAATATTCGTGGACTTACAGCAAACTCATATAAGCAATGCCATACAATTCTGGCAATCAAACTATAAAATAATTAAACTTGGAAAACCAGCACAACCCACTCCTTTTCTTACTTAATTAAAGTGAAATATCATCTGTAAATTTAACTCACATATCAATCTACATATGTAATAGAAGAATTTGTAATAACCAAGGATATCAGTACTAAACATAACCGTGAAGATTTAACACTTCACTCTATATCAGTCATACAAGTTAAAATGTACTGTAGAAGCAAAAAAATCACCTCCCTATCTACTGAAAATATTCCATATGAATACCTGTGTGTAGCTACTCACACAACCTCCTACCCAAAGGCAACATTAATCAATAGGTCACTAACAGAACATTCAGTATCCATTCCATGAAAGTAATCATGTATATTACCCCTTCCTTAAAGTGCAATGTCTACTCACTTACCAAACTATACACTAATTGCTAGCCTATCCCTACTCTCAAAAAACAAAAAAAAACAAAAAACAAAAACAACAAAAGTGAATGTGTTTTTTTTTTTTTTTCTACTGGACATAACACGGAAGCCACATTGCTTTCCTTTTAAACACTACCAAAACCATTTCAAAAATGTATTCAGACTCTTTGATACTACTTTCTATCACATACAAATCAATACACTATTTAACTTAAATATGCAGCATATACTATTGGTTTGGAAACTGTCCTACAGAGAGAAGACAAGGTATCCAATGGCAAAACTGCACCTCTCCATTCAATTAAATAATAAAAACAGTGCCTCATGTATCTCAGTTTGGTCCTTTACTTTTCAATATCTTCATCAATGAAATGAATAATAGAGGATTATGATATGATAGGGTTGCTGATCATAACCTGCTTATCATGTGTTCGAGATATGGATGCCAAGAAATGTGCATTTTGGCATCCATGTAGAGAACGCCTAATAAATGGTTATGATCAGAGATCAGATCATAGGTTCATAAGTGTATGCTATACTAATAATCACTAGGGCCCTTATACATCTAGTCATGCAACCCAAATGTGACCCACAAATTTGAATTATATAAGGGCTGATTTATTGGTTGCCTCTGCCTATCAGAGATATAGGTCAGACCACAGGCACATTTCTGACTACCTATTCACTTAAATAGGTACTCTACTTCACATGGATGGGAAGCCAGTTCCAAAGAATGGGAATGCACTCAGAACATATCTGTCTTTACAACATGTTCTATTTATGCCACAAGCAAAATATATGTCTTTTAATTTATTCATTCTGATGTTGTTTGCTTTGTGGATCTGCCAAAGGTTTAATAAAACAGTATCCAGGGATGCCTCATATGCAAGACAAAGATCACCTCTCAGAAGTCTGTATGATATAGTACAATACAGGGTTTTGAGGTGATCAGTGTAGGACATTGTGTTTACTCCCTGTATTCTTTTTGAAAGGACCTTTTGTGGATGCTCCAGTTGATGCATGTGTCTGGTCAGGTACATACCAAAGAAGGCAGTATAGTCTATGATGGGTCTAATGAGGGCTGAGTACAGTAGTATGATGACATCTATAGACCTAGATGCCATACCCTTGCTTATAAGCAACATAGAATGATTTTTTACTACCTTGGACACATGTTGGTCAAAAGCAAGGTTACTAGCAACATGAGATACCATGATCCCTGACTAGTGTGTCAACTTTTTCTTGGTATTGAGTTTTAGACCATGGTACCAAGCATTTGTCTGTGTTAAACCTTCCTGAAGGATGTTCTCAATTTGGGGGGGGGGGTTCAATGGCTGCTCCCAGTATTAAAGCCTTTCACACTGGCTTTGATGTCTGAGAAGTAGATGCCAAAGAATAGTGGGTATGGTACAGAGCCATGAGGGACTCTACGTGTGACTAGCCTTTTAGTGGAGGTGGCCTCACTGATTCTAACCTCTTGGGTACTATCAATGATTAGCTAGTTATCCAGTGTGTTATAAAGGGGTTCATACCTAGTTTTGCAAGTTTGTTGACAAAGCCTGAGTGGGATATTGCATCAAATGCTTTATCCAGATCTAGGTAGGCAGTATCCACCACCTTCCATTCATCCATTGCCTTAGTGACCTTTTCAAAGAAGTCTACCAGATTCAATAAGCATGAGCTTATTTTGGCAAAGCCAAACTGGGATAGATTCAGTGTCTGAAGGTCTCCTATGTCTTTGTTGATAGTTTCCATGATAATTCTTTCCATAGCTTTGCAAATAAGACTAATGGTGCTGTAGTTTCCAGGATCTGTTAATGATCCTCCCTTATGAAGGGGGATGACACTCACAGTCCTCCATTCACATGGAACAAAGCCTGTTTTAAGACCATAGTTAAATAACAACTTTGAGGGTCCTGATAAGTCATATTCTAGACTCTTCAGGAGGCATCCTGGATATTATCAGGGCCCACTGAGACTGTGCTCTTGGCTTAGGTTTGCAAAGCCATTACATGCTCATTCATTATATTTGGAGGGAATATGCTTGAGGTTATTTTTTCAGAAGATGTTGGGGAGTGACAGGGAGGTAAAGATGGAACTGAATTTGTCCACTAATGGGTTGGCTATATTGCCAGGCTCTGTGAATGTGGTGCCACTAACCACTAGTTCAGCACATTGCTGTGTACTGCTCTTGAGATTTCTGACATAGCTGTAGAAGGCCTTATGGTTATCTTTCACATGGGAGGCTATCTTAACCACAAAGTTGGCTTTGTTTGACCTAATAAGCCCTCTTTGTTGCCTATTTTGTTTGATTAGAGACCTTTTATCTTTATGAGAATTATCCTTTGTGATTTTTGGTATGTATTTTTTTTTGTTGTTGTATATCCTGTTTAATTTGGGATGCCACCAGGGCAATTTCTTTCTGGGGCTAGTCCTGAGCTTACTTCTTATAGGTACAGTAGTCTCTATGCAGCCACTGACATGGTTGTACAGAGCTTCTGAGAGCAATTCGTCATAGACTGCTGTGTTCACAGGATTTGGAGGGACATTTAATTTTTTACAAACTACCACATAAAAGGTAATTTGTTTTGGAATAGTTCATAACTGTTACTGGTTTTAATGGAATTAGAGAGTTGATTTTGATTTCAAAGGAGACAGCTTTATGGCTGGACCTTACAAGACACTTGGGGGGGGGCAGAATTCTCCCATATTTATGGGAATGAGGTCCAGTATGTTGGATATTCTAGTGGATGCCTTCACTGTTTGGTCAAGGGTGTTTGTATTTACAAAGTCCAAGAATCTCTGTGCCTATAGATTTGAGGCCATGTAGGATTCCCAGCCATCAGGGGTAATTAAAGTCTCCCATGAGCTGGGTGTTAGGTTGGATGGTAAGTGTCTCCAATAGGTCCAAGTATGCATTGTGAGTTTCTTCGCACATGGAGGGTGACCTATAGCTGGCTAGGTTATGCTATGGGATTTTGTCTTCAGTAATCTGCACATGGAGGAACTCAAATGCATCAGTATGTCTGACTACCCTACAGGTATGCTTATTACTGATATATATTTGACCACCCTGCAGATACGCTTGTTACTGATATATATATGGAGCTACCTCCACCATTAGCCATTATCTGTGCGGCTACTGGTCTAAAAGTGTAGAAAGCACTGAAACTTTGCACTGACAGGGTACTCTGCTGCTTTAAACCACATCTCAAGAACTGCACAGATGTCTATATTCTCAAGTGTGAGATGGGCTTGGAGGGAGTGTAGTTTTATTTAGGGTCCTGGCATTGAGCAGTACACTTTGAAGTTTATTTGAACTGATTTTGCTATGTTGATAGGTTTGTCAATGTAGCAATTCCTAAAAAAGTCACTATGGGAGGATAAAGTTTTAGCAAGTATTCAAAAGCCTAGAGGAGAAAGCTGCAGACCATCCTTGGAAAAGCAATGTTGTCTGTTAACTATGTGTTCCCGAGATGACAAATATCATAATTCTTTGTAGTGCTTGGAGCTTTACCTACCCCATATACTACTAGTTAAAGAAAAAAAAGAAAGAAAGAAAAAAAAAGCCAGAAAGCACTTAATAAGTGCTGTGAGAAGACAATGTAACACAGTCCCTTATGTTTACACTCACCTTGCTATGCCTCATAAATTTACAGATTTTCAAAGAATGTCCAGATATTTGCCTTACATGTTTGGTCTATTCTTCATAAAATATTTGGTTTTTGGACAAATAACTGTGGACTGAAGTCCTAAAAAATAATGACATTCATTTCAGTTTCATACTTCATATACTTCAGAAAATGCAGGCAGACGAACATCCTATTATTCTATCTACTTTCTAGGTTTATGAGAATGAAGTGAGAGACATGTTATAGGTACGGGCAGCAGGCAGAAACACATCTGCTTTTTATTCTGCTGCTGTCTTTGGCTCATCAGTAATAGCAGATTTGATTGCCTAGCATGAGACCTGATTTTAACAAGTGAAGCAGTGTTTGTTAAGAGTGGGTCTCTTGCTATAGTGGTACTTAACTGATTTGTGTTTTTCTGGATATCGGAGAGTGATCATCACACTCCATTCACTACATAGTAATAGAAGCCATTATAATATGATTAATTATGATCCTACCTTAATTTGTAAAGTTGTTTCATTAAAAGATCTTCAGAATATCATAGGAGTCCTTTAACTCAACTAGAACAATGAATATCCAGTTTGCAACTATTAATCCATGCAAACATAACTAAACTAATTCCTTTTGTCCCCTCCAGCTCAACAAAACAAGGCCCACATCTCTCCATAGCAACTTTGGATAGCATATTATAGAATAAATGTAACACACTAAGTTGTTCAGTGTTGTCATTAATTTGAACATGAAGTTACATAAACATATTGATTATGTTATAGGTAAAATTAATCAGAAACTAGGGATGCATTATAAAGTGAAACCGTATCTATTAAAAATCTCTACTACCTACAATATCAAGTACACTGCTATATTTATACTTACTATGTGTTCCCTCAAAACTAACCGATACCCAAAGAATACACCTAAACATATAAGAACACTTCTGTAGCACTATTGCAACAAATCTCCTATAAATATCACTTTATTGTCACACTCTAAAGAAATATGGTCAGTTAGACATTTAAAATCATCTTCTATTCTTTAATCTCAAAGCAGTGCACAAAATTCTCTTTGTCCTAACAATTGCCACCTCTCAGCAGTTTGGAGTAAAACTATAACCATACAAGAACTTATAAGCACAACAAAACCACATACACCATAACATTATCTAACCAATTTGGAGAGTCCTTATAGTATTTATATGCATGTGTGTGTGCGTGTGTGTGTGTGTGTGTGTGTGTGTGTGTGTGTGTGTGTGTGTGTGTGTGTGTATGGAGGGGTAGACAAAAATAAAATGTCATCCCAGTAGAGATTTGAATGGAACCTAATTCAAAAAATTCATAGAAAACTTTAAACAATTCTTAGAAATGTTGTTGTGCATGTGTTAAGTGAAATGGCAGTACTGTAACTAAATATGTTCACATCTCATAAAGTTGCTATACAGTACTCAGTCATATTTTGCTACCACATTTATACACAAAAGCAAACGTACATCTTTTTATTTCCCTTTATAATACCGCCCACACTTAATTGCTTTCATTCTGACTTATTTGCAGTGCTGTTTCTCCACCATCTTCTACTCTTCCGTTTAACAATCTTCTCTAATGCTGTAACTGTAGGCATGTTTTATGTTTCCCCTCCCATCACCTAATGCTCTCCATTCTTGTAACATGTAGACCTCTTATATAGAAAAGTAATGCCTGTTTAAAGATCACATGCACTTTTTTAACCTTTTCTATTTTTTTTTTTTTTTTTGTAATTATGCTGTCAGTATGTAGAGTGAGCTTTACTTTAGTTCTTTAGTGGAACTATTTTATTAAGTGTGGTAAACTTGTGTTTGCATTGAATGTAGGTTGAGCATCCGTCCCATTACTTCCCAATTTCATGTCATGTTAGCATGTTAGTGTACCTAACCTTCTTATGAAGTAACTGTTAGCATGAACAGTTTGACAGTTTGTAGCAGGTAGGTGTTTTCTATAGTCTGTGGCAGATTTCAATACATAAATGCAGCACAATCAGTCAGTCAGTCAGTAAGTCAGTCAGACAACAAATCAACAAATACATGCAGTTGTATTCAAATAAAAACAAAATAGAACAGAATAAGATTAATAGTACACTGTATTATCATATGTGTTTTACTGTACAGTAACAAAGATGTAATGCTAACAGTCATTTACCATGCGCTAATTACTTTTATGAAGAAAACAAAGGGTATATGAATCATCTCAATGGGACATCTACCTTAAAGAGTATTTGTGTTAAATGGTGAATGGATTAGCACTTGAATAAAAACTTGAAAAATTCTGTGCATCTTTAAAATGAAGGTGTAATGAAGATTATTTAGCCAATGGTGATGATACAATTATGACAATGACAATGCTGACAAAGATGACAATGATGATGGTGAAGATGAAGAAGTAATAATGAAGATGAGATGATAAAAATGGTAATAATAACCGCAGTGGTGATGTACAGTAGATATAATGACATTGCAGTTGAAAATGCTATACATACAATGAAGAGACAATGTAGATGTTGCTTACAAAATTGACAATAATAATGAAGATGCCAATGAAGATGTGTTAAAGTCAACAAAGATGCTGATGCTAATTAAGATACAATGAAGATGTTAAATACATTTTGAGGATGAAGAAGATTACACTGATGAAGATGTTATGAAGATGATAATGTAAAGATGATATCATGAAAAAGATGTAATCCAGATGGATAAAGATGAAAATTTTTCATTGTCATTTTCATCGACTCTTCAACTTCATTATCACTACATCATCAGAGGCAATGAAAATGATGAATGAATATACAACGGTGATGAAAGTGCACTGAAAGTAAGATGACAATGTATTGAATGTGAGACACTGAAATGTGATGGTCACAATGATAATGAGGTGCTGAGGATGATATAGTGGTGATGATAATGGTGAACAGCTGGTGAATCAGATGAAGATGCAGCATCTTCATCTTTGTCAGTCATCTTCACTGCATCATAGCCATCATGTCTTCATCACAATAACTAAAAAGAAGCCTAAGTACTGCTCAAGCATCCTCAGTCACACAGCTAAATACAAGGCTTTAACTCTGAAAAAAAACTTTTTAACAGAAACAAACCAACCAAAAAAAGCCTGAATACTGCTCACACATCCTCAGTCGCACAGATACAATTTTATCAGCGTTCTTGAACTGTATCACAGTGATGTCATTTAGGGCCACTGGATTATTAACTTAAGGCTCATAGTGGATTGCTGCTCTATTTGTTGTCTACTGTCTTATAATAGTAGTGAGAGTGCAGTATCCTACCAGAGAACCCATGTTTACAACCTTAAGGAATAATTATTATATGAGTGGTTGGCCTTTTTTTTCTCGTATGTTATTGGTTATACTCTTTCTGCTGCTGTCTCAATCAAGTTTAGTTTGTTCTTCTCCTCTCTGCTAACTTTTCTGCCCTCAGCTTTTTTGCTGTGAAAAAGTGCCTGTAGATTCATAGTGTTTTGCAGATATTTACTCCTTCAAACCAGCTGCACTGTGACTGCAGTCTGGTGGACTAGGCTAACACTTGTGCTTCCAAAGCATGTTTTAAGACTACTGTCCCTATTGCATAAAAGTGTTCCATTGAAAAAATAACAGATAAGACTCCTGCAGGTGTACCAGCTGTTTCCCGCTATGCTCCGCTCCACCCACAATTCCCCAGCCATCCCTCATGCCTGTACATTTACAGGACCTGTTCTTCACCCAGAACTCAACTTACTTCCCACCCCTCTTAAAGACATACACATAAATATAGACATACCTTGGCAGAGTAATACCCATTCAACTCCTAAACCATCAGTCTGCATTTATGCGCTCTTTCATTCTTCACTTATATTTGCTAACTGACCCCTGTGATTACAACTTGCTCCATCCATCTCACTCAGTAACCTACTCCTTTCCCTCCTATATTTGTTACCCCAGTGTATTAGCTCTACTCCCACTCATCTGTCTCTCTACAAACCTATATACCCTGCTTCTCTTAAATATTACTGTATCCTTACTCTTCCAATTTTATCATTTATTGGTTACCACACACCACTCAATCTTAAAGAAGTTTCTCCCACCATCTCCTCTATCTCTAACCATTCAAATCACCCATCTTCACCACTAACTGATTCCAATATATACAATGGCTCAACCAATCTTTACTTCAAATTCAAGTCACTAAACTCGCACACCTACCACACCAAAATAAAACTCACTCTTATAGTTAAAGCAAAACAATCTTACCAAACTTATAAATCTTTCTCTCTCTTACCAGTCAGTGAGGATATTCACTACAACTCCAGCCCCCTCCTTCCATCCTGACTCCCCAGTAGCCTCCAAAACTCATCTGAAGCCAAACCCGTCCTCCCTTCCCAGTCCATCCATCCCCTTCCAATACAGGGACCACACCACCATCACCAAAACTATCAAAACCCAACACATTTACCTCAAACTCACCCAAACAGCTTAAATTAATTTCCTTAAATACTTATAGCATCTATAATAAAATCTCAGAACTCCATGCCTGGATCTTGCCCACTAAACCAGATATTCCTGCCATAACTGAAACATTGGATAAAACCCCATATACTTGACTCTGAAATATCACTTCCTGGTTATAATATCATCAAGGCTTATCAAACTTTAAAAGTGGTGGAGTAGCTTTATAATACCCAGACTGTCTTGAAATCCTACCCTATAGTAAACTTATTCCCAAATTGTATAATACCAAACTTTGTATCTCCCATTTTAAACAAAATAGCCATAAACAACTATATATTATAGCATTGTATTTTTTCCAGGTAGTAATACCACAACCCTGAAAAACATCCTGACTAAATCTCATATACAATTTCTAATGAAAAGGTAATCCTAAATGATGATAGTTTCGATTTCTGGATTATCTCCACAAAATACCCATCAACTAGTCTCAACATATTTGGCTTTTCTCAACTCATTTCTTCCCTCACATGTTATTACTGTCCCAAAACCTATGGCTGAGTTCTTGCCTGGATAGTTAAACTAAGTGATTCTCTCAGTGATATCTCCCACACACACAGACTGGACACCCATCATATCAAACAGCACTTATTTAGAACTGCTTGAAAACTCATTAATTTTAACCCTGGTACATTTAACAGAATCCTAAGCTCCTTTAACTGGGCTATCCTGAAAAATATTCCTCTTGACAAAGCTGTACACAAATTTAACATACTTTTCCTGAAAACCATCAATATCCTGGTTCTAACTAGAAATAAAAGAGTGAAGAATAGCCATGCTCCTTGGTTATTCACTCAAAGCAGGCACATGCTGCATGAAGAGATAGGGCTTGGAAAAAAAGGGTAAAACAGAGATTTTCACAAAACCTACATCACATTAAAGAGCTACATAAATGTATTTTTTCAGGACAGACCAGTCAGATTAATGAAGACAAGAAAATCTACTACAATAATCCCTTATTAAATCAGTGTCCCAACACTAAAAATGCTGGTCTTATATTAATAATATGCTCCATCCTGGAACATCCACCACACCTAATCCTGTCCCAAATAACAATCCCTCTGAAATAGCTGCTCAGTTTAACACACATTTTATAGAAAGCCCTTACTAAAGATTTTCCACCTAACAATCCTGACATGTTCTCTCTTCAGATATCAAACACTTCCTATTTCACCCTAAAACCCATCCCAGCCTTATACATCAAATTGCTGCAGCTTCAGTTAAAACCCTATTCTCCTTCAGTAGATAATCTCCCAAAAGGCTGGCTGTCAGTTCCATAGCCCATCATGTGTTTAGATCTAGCAAGGAATCTTATGTTCCTTCTCTATGGAAAAACATTTCATCATCCCTCTTCATAAAAGAGTAACCACATCTGATATCTCTGATTTCAGACCTTTCACCATACTATCCTCTTTGACAGAACTTCTGGAGAAGTGTATTCAGAAGCAGTTTCTTCAACACATCCTTTAGGAAAAGCTCCTGACCCCCACACAGCATGATTTTAGACCTACCCATAGCCTTACTATATCCTTATTAACCTTCAAAAATACAGTCAGAAAGCCAGATATGAAGGCAAACTTGTTTCCTCTATATAGCTTAATCTCCTTAAAGCTCTCTAAAGCTCTCAAAACCTCATCTGCCAGCTGTCTCCCTGGGTCTACTTTTTCTTATCGAAAGCTCATGATTTCGAAAAGGAAAAGTATGACCCCATTTACATGAAAGTGTAATTAAATTAAAGTGCACTTTTGTGACTACTGGTTCACCAAACCGGTAATATCAACAAAAAAAAAAACACTACAAAGGCATTTTTGCAGGGGGGCAAGCCCCCCTGCACCCCACACCCCTGCTACTTTATATATACTAACTCTGAGATTGCACTACAGTGGGGAAACTGGTATATTCCCTTATTCCCACTGTATCATGCTTCAGTGCTGCACCGTTTTTTTCTTTTTTTTTTTTGCTGATATTACTGGTTTTGTTTAAGTGCACTTTCGCATAAAAGGGGTTGTAATTTTCCTTTTTCAAAGCATGAGCTTTCAATAAGAAAAAGTAGACCCGTCTCCCTCAGGCTATCCCAACCCAGACTACAATGGTAACAACTACTTAACCGATAGATGCCTGGCTGTTAATTGGCTCGTCATCATTTCTCCCTTCTTTCATTTCAATATTCACATGCCACAGGGTCCATTCTTGGCCCTCTGTTCTTCAATGTACTCACTAACAATCTACAAAAATCCTCTCAGCAAGCTTCCATCATATGATACACTGATGGTTCTAACTTAATATACATTTTTGACAACTTAATACGTCTATGCGTCTTCAGAGAATTACTGAAGAAGTCTTTACTTCTGTTGAAAGTTGACTACAGGATAATCGCCTGCTACTAAATCACAAAAAACTAAATTACTTCTCTTTTTTATAAACAAAAATTTACATGAAAACAACAACTTTAAAAAATTATTCTTTAAATAGTACCACACATACAAAATGACTTGACATGACAGTCAACAACAATCTTAAATTCCATTTACATAACCACAACAGCATCAAGAAAACTCATCAAAAACTATGCACCTTATGTAGAGTATTGAAATTTATTACAAACTCTACCAAGGTAACTCTAGCTACTACTTACCTCTTACCCTGTCTCCTATATGAAGTCTCTATGAAGATCAAGCTACAAACCTCACTTAGTCCTAAACTTGAACAATGTTA